>NC_138126.1:33417902-33516498 GCF_964188305.1 Podarcis bocagei
CTGTTCTCTTCTTTCATCTTGATGATTTCACTAAACATAAAACATTTCCATCATTATGACTGTGCGTGACATTTCAAATGGGAAGCAGAATTTATTCACATAAATGTACACCCTCTCACTCACACCTGCAAACCCTCTTTCTCCTGAGAGGGATCAAGGCAACAAGAAAAGCAAGGAGGAATTACTTCTCTAATTCAATCCTTCAACTTTTTATCTGAATAAATAGACTAATGGACATCACAAGAATCTGTTTTGCTTTCCAGTATTCCTCTACCCCCCCAAAAAGCACTTAACAACGTACTAGCATCTGAGGCGCTCCAGTCATGCAACTATGTATAACCATGACCTCACATAACCAAGCTTTTCCCCATCATGCTTTTCTTATATGACTTTGGAATCCAGCCCTTATCAAGCCCCTAGAACAGGCTTCCTCAAACTCGGCCCTCCAGATGTTTTTGGCCTACAACTCCCATGATCCCTAGCTAGCAGGACCCAGTGATCAGGAATGATGGGAATTGTAGTCTCAAAACATCTGGAGGGCAGAGTTTGAGGGCAGAGTTTGCCCTAGAAGCATGCTTATTGAGGCAGCTCATGGGAAAAAGATGGGGCTTTATTAAAATCACCTTGTGGCTACATTACTTAATCAGCAATTAAAATGAATTCAATTCAGTTCCATACAGTCACTGACATCTATCAACCCCTTTCAAGTTTTAGATGGGTTGCTACAATCTGTTTAGCTTAAATTACACAAAAGCTACATTATACAAAAGGCAAACCAAATGCATTTTATCAAACAAAAAAATGGTTCACAATGTTTTCACATGATGTGAAGAGCTACAGGATGAATGTTGTCAATTGAAACTTACTCATTAAGATTATCACAAGCTTCTTCTAGGCGTGCCTTCTCTTTACTAACACTTAACAGGCGAGTTTCCCTCATTTCCAGTTTTTCCGTCAGTGAATCAATAATCTGAAGAAGATTCAAGACACAGAAGCTGAGAAGACTGGTAAGATGGTAAGATGGCTGAAAGATAGATCTCCTTGGGCAACATCATAGAAGCAATGCCCAAAGTTCCACTCAAGTATTTTCTTAACCAACAAAAGACATTTTACGTCATATATGCTGTGCCTCTTTTTAGTCTTTCCCACACAGTCCTAATTCATTTTAAGTTCTGATCTGTTAAGATACAATCAACTGAATATGGTACATAGGATGGATTGTGGTTGAGTGCCGGACAAGGTCTGGAGAGACTGAGGTTCAAATTCCTAACTCTCTCAGCCTAAACTACCTCACAGGGAGGGTTGCTGTGAGAATAGAATGCAGAAGAGGACCATGCATATTATCTTGAGCTCTTCAGAGATAAATGTAATAAAAATAAATTATGTAGGAAACTCAGGTGGAGTAGATATTTTTTGGGGGGGAGTGCAGTAGGAGTGGCTGTGGGGTAGCAGAGGAAGGAGAAACCCCACTGAACGATAAGATTTCTGTTGTGGAAAGTGGACAAAGATCACTGGCTATTGATCCATATTGATTTCTAAAGGAAATGTTTTGCTGGACAGATTATTCATCTTCAATTTTAAATGCACTTGAAAGAAACTGAAGCTATTGTACCATTTATGATTGTTACAATTTAATTCACAGGACCCCAATTGTTTGATTTACTAGTAAAATACTCATGCATCATTAATCATTATGCACATCTCCCCAGCCTCCCAAACACTGTATACATACTAGAGTAATCAGATATATACAAAAATGCACACAATCAGCAAGCTCCACCTTTAAAGCCCTAAACGGCCTTGAAAGAGCATCTCCACCCCCATCATTCAGCCTGGACACTGATACCCAGCTCCGAGGGCCATCTGGCAGTTCCCTTCCTGCAAGAAGTGAGGTTACAGGGAACCAGGCAAAGGGCCTTCTCAGTAGTGGCACTCGCCCTATGGAACCCCCTCCCATGAGATGTCAAAGAAATAAACAACTATCTGACTTTTAGAAGACATCTGAAGGCAACCCTGTTTAGGGTAGTTTTTAATGTTTTATATTTTATTTTGCTTTTAATCCTGTTGGGAGCCAGCCAGATGGGCGGTGTCAAGGAACTGCCATCAGCTCAGAGGCGGGAGGTGGAAAGGCAGTTGGGTTACAGGGAGCCGCCAAAGATCGTGAGAAGCAGCTCGTCCTCCAGGGAGGAGTGAAGCCACGCCTCCAGTGGGGAAGGAATACAGGGCTCGGAAGATGCAAGGGAGAGCCGCAACACCAAACCTGAGCAAAGTGGGGGGGGGGACAGGTCCCCTTTTGCCCACGCCCTCTCTGCGCAGAAGGCTTACGCACAGCGTAGGATGGGGGTAAAAAAACTGCTCTGCTGGGGAAAGTTTAAGGACCGCCCACTCCCAGATTCTGCTAGCGACTGAGCAGACATGGAATTGAGGCAATCTGCACTGTGAACGTTTTGGACAGATAATAAAGCCTGGAAAAGACCAACCGGTTGCTCGAGAGCAATCTTGCCTGATTGCTCTCGAGCAACCACACCGGCACACATAACAGGCGGGGTATAAATTATTATTACTACTATTATTTAAAGGATAATTTCATGACATCAAAACAGAAAGAGGCCTGCAACCGTGCTGCCTTCAGCAATCTGACTGAATAATCTTACTGCACCTCTTCTCCCAAACATAAAAAGGGAATAACCATATCAACAGGGCAGCAGAAAGATGTAGATGATGACAGTTCTGGGGTTACCTTGCAAAGCTCTTCTTTTTCACACTCTACACTTGACAGCTTTTCAGCACTGGGCCAATGTGCTGCCACCTCCTCTTTCTGAGTCTGTCCATCAGTTTGCACAGAAACAGCCAAGACGTCTGGCTGCTCTGAGTTAACAGGGGTCGCACTTCGCCCACTTTCCTCCATTTCTGTTTCTTCTGTGGGTAGTGCAATAATTTCACTTAAGATTTGGTCAGACTTGCTTTTTATAGGTTCAGGCTCTTCAGTTTTTAGTGTTGAAGGGCTGAGGGTTACAGATGCCGAAACGCATCCCCTACCCGACAATTCATCGTCTGAATTTATTTCACTCACACTCCGACTGTCTAAAGACTGCATGCTGAACGAGTCTATCCTTTCAAAAGCATCAGAGGAGCAGCAACTCTCAGTCAATTTTTGAAAGTCATCAAGGCGATTATATTCTGTGCAAGCAGATGCTGATAAAAGCTGAAAAGACGTTTGCATCAGGTGAAGACTAGCTTTCGAATCAGCAGCCTCTTGCCTTGAGCTTACAGAACTTTCACTTATCACACTTTCGTGGTCCAAAACTTCAATGTCACTAGTTGTCGAGGTCCCTGAGGAGAACGTGCTAATTGGAGGTGAAGGTGTATTGCTTTGCCGATCCTCACTTTTTCGCTCTTTAGTTTCCAAACCTATACTCTTTGTCTCTGCAGGCAGAGGTTGTGTGGAGATGTCAGGCATATGACCAGGTTCTTCACTTCCTGAACTTGCTTTCACAATAGCAGTGGCTTCCGCTACCTTGAGATTCTGAGCAGATGCTTCTTGATCAGCGCCTTTAGTGTTGTTTTCCTCACACTCATCTTCATTACGCTTGCCATCGATATCAAGTACTGAATTACCTTCTTCTAACTTCTCCTGGGAACTACTGAAGTTTTCCAGTTCCACAGGTGAAATTACAGAGAAATCTTTTCCTTCTGTTTCTGGCAGGTCAGCATGCAGAGATTCTTCTAGTGTGCTTTTTACTTCTTCTTTGGGTCGCTGTGATTTGGTGGGTGGCTTAGACACCACTGGACTTTGCTGTATGCTCTGAACATCCGTTAATGGGAGAAAGGCACTGAAGAAGTTTTCTGACTCATCTACCACAGTCCTCCTAACAGGCTTGGTGATGGCTGTAGGAGATGATATTGGCTGACTTTGAGATTCTGTATCTGCATTAGCTCCCCATGTAGAAGTATCCCATCCTCCACTCGTAAGAGAAGTTGTTCCTAAAACAATGAGAGGAAAAGGAAAAACCAAATTTTAGAAGTTAAGTGCATTGTACAGACTTCACAAATATTAAGGTGTCGTTAGCCCCAATTTCACTTTTTTCTGCATAAACACACACTGATATTACTTCCTTTCCCGAAGCATCTTTGGTGCAGCTATGACCTACTTATCCAACATTGTGTTTCCACACAATGAAGAATGGTTCCTTGGGGTTGGACACAATCTCCCCCCAGTGAATAACCTGTCATGATTTAGATATGGCTCAAAATTCGGCACTATAAACAAAACCACAAAGATTTCTTGATAGCTGACAGCTAAAGTTGTATGCTGTTTTCATACAACAGCATGCTCATACTTGGCACCAATACTTTTTTTGGTGTTGCATGAGCAGGAAGCTCTAGTGCAGATATAGGGTGTACAACAGGGCTCCCCCCCCCCCACTGTATATGTTGGATAATATTCCTGAAATGTAAGTATAGGAATGAATCTCAGCTGTGGGCTTAATGCAAACAAGAGTAAGTTGTGTGGTGTTCAGTAAGTCTGGGCAAAGGTTTACATTTGACCACCCAATATGCTAAAAAGATAGAGATTACAACCAAGCAGCACTTTTTGAGTTGTTTTTTAATTAAACAGCTATTCTCCAATGTCTTCCCTTAAGTTGCATCAAAACTTAATGTGTCCTCCAGTGTCCAGTGTCCTCCCTTAAGTTGCATTTAAAAACTTTTGTAAAAGAGCCCTGCTGAGCGCACAAAATTAGCCATGTGGTGCTCTGGATTTTAGCCATCCTTTTATTTATTAGAGTCATATCCTGCCCTTTCTCCCAAAGGGGCCTAGGTCGGCATCTGTATCTACATGGATGCCTTTACCTAGAGTAAGTGTTGAAATGAAAGGCTTTTCAGATAATCAACAGGAAAAAAATGACGCAAGGAGGAAACAGAACACAAGTCAAATTATAAAGTAAATACATCAGGAAGTGTGCAAATAAGAGTGTGAGGAAGGGAGAGGAAAGAGTAAGAACTGATAATATGAATCCAAGACCAACAATTGCTAAAGTGGCAACACCATGCACAAACATACTGAAACAGGCACAATAACTCTTTATCACCCAGAATAAGGGCTAGTAAAAGGATTGTGTAAAACACCCTGAGAGAACATAAACAGTACAATAGAATGGACTGCCAGAGAAAGGCATGTTCCTTTTTATATTATTATTACATATTATGATTCTATATTTATGTGACAAAAACCTTCTTGTGAGGTCTTCGTTCTAAAAGGTGGCTTATTTATTTGAAATATTTTATAAATAAGCCACAGACAAAAACACCCTTGATTTCAGACTAACATAACAGTGAACAGTGCAGAAATGATGTCAATGACCTTTTTTTCAGAAATCATACACCAGCCACCCCCAACCTGGTGCCCTCCAGATGTTTTTGAGACGTCCCTGTCATCCCCAGCCAGCATGTCCAATGGTCAAGGCTGATAGGAGTTATAGTCCAAAATACCTAGAGAGCACCAGGTTGTGCAAGGTTGTTCTATACCCTAGAGACTCTAAGCAGGAGATGATGTGTGGAAGTCTGGCATGGTGGGCAGATGAAGGGTAACTACATGCTCATTGAGAGCATAGTATGATGCTTTTGGAAAGGAACATGTGACAGCGTCAGGTAAAATATGCAAAAGAAAAATGAAACTGAAGGCCTTGCTACCATTTATAGGATACCTGTGACTACTGCCATCTCACATTCTCATACACCCTGCCAGTAAAATAAAATGCATGAAGAGCCTTCATGCTTAATGATCACCCTCATGTAAGCACCAAGGAACAAACAAGAGTGGAAAATGCTAGAAACAATGACACGTCAGTTATTTATTTTGCCAAATGTTACTTGGGAGATGCAAATGGGGGTGGCTGATAGCAACTACTGTCTAGTTAGGAGCCAAGAAATTAGTACAGATACACTAAGGAAGCAACAGTGGTACAACATGCTGGGCTTGTGAGTTGAAGAAAGGATCCCAGATGTTCCTGTGGGAAGGGGGGCAAACCAGAATGTAATTATAAAGTTTTCATTCTAAAGATCACTACATTAAATTTAATCAATATCTGATAACTGAAATTAGTAGGGTTTTTCATTAGCTTTTCAGTACCATAGACAGTCAATAGTTTAACCCATTTCAAGCTTTGCCATGTGGTATGGAAGCCGCTGTTTGAGAAAAACATTTCCAAAGCCCCCCTGAGACTAGTTACTGTACAAGATAATGGCTATACTGAAGTTAATAACACAGAGTATGATCTTAAGTAGAAGATAAGACCAACGCAGGCATGAACAGGGCCAATTATACCACAATGCAAATACAGAACAACAGTCTGTTTGTTTTAAAATATATTTTTAATTAAAGATTTCTTCATTTACAAAAGTATGTGCAATGTCTCTTTTTTCAAGTTACATTTTCTACGAATCAGTTCCCTTTGTTGATACATTAGTGTTACATTAGGAAGGAAGGAAGAGGTGGAGGGGGGCATGGTGAGTGGGATTGGGTGGCAATGTTTCTATTCTACTTGATGTATGTGTATGGGAAACAGCCTTACAGTATTAGAAAAACTAACCAATAAACTTAAACTGACACAAGGCTCCCCTTTATCACATACACAGCCCAACAAGACAACAACCATCTGTGTTGTTATTTGCCCTATTGCCCTGATCCCTTGAGGTGGGCCAGGACAAGAAACAACTTCATAACTTGAAGTTATGTGAAGGAAGGAATGGAAGCATGTAACTAAGAAAGAGGAGCTTTTTAAAAATGAGTGTATCAAAAGAAAACTGAATGAGACAATCACCAGGTCAAGAGAGAAGTGGGAGAGCGGAACTAAGACTGAGAGGATGGGTATGTATAGATGCAACAATGTAAGGTTGTATTTTTTATTTTATGCAGCTACTATGTCTGTTACCTACAAAGGGAGATTTATAGATTATATGCATATGCAGGCATATTGAAAAAACAGCAAATATTGTTTTATGGAGGACAACTTGCAACACCGTCCTACTCACGCTTATGCAGAAAGTGCCATTGCAATCTTGTGGAGCTTACTCAAAAAAGCGAACATGCACTAGAGGGCAATAATAATAATAATAATAATAATAATAATTTGCAGTGCTTTTTTCTGGTGGTACACATACCCCTAAACATCTTGTGAATCTTTGTACTTTTGTCCATTTACTGTATTTATTTTTCCCAATTTGAACTATAACATGGTGATTTTCTTGAGTCAAAATGAGAGCACCCCTAAACATTTTTTTTTGGGGGGGGGGAAAGCACTGATTATTTGTATCAGATCATCTCAGGGCAGTTCACAACATAAAATCACAATATAACCTACACACACAAAAAAAATTAAAAAAAATACACAACCCAATAATTCCCCCCCCCCCCCCAATATCTTAGCCAAAGCCTCTGAAACGCACCAGGCAATATTTCTCAATCTGTGGGTCCCCAGATGTTGTTGGACTACAACTCCCATCATTCTTTGCCAACATGACCAGTGGTCAGGGGTGTTGGGAGCTGTAGTCCAACAATATCTGGGGACCCACAGGTTGAGAACCGCTGCCGGAGGGTGGTTTGGGAGTGGGGTGGAGGAGAAAATAAAACCAAATAACCCCCGGGGCGAGGAAAAGGGCTGGCCACGCCAGTCAGGGCCGGTGCAGAGACCCTCCTCGCTTGACCACAACCACGGGCGGCCGCCTCGCCTGAAGGGTCTGAGGCGAGTCCTCCCCGCGGCTCCACCTACCCGCCTCTCCCGGTCGGGACGGGGCGCTTCCGCCCTGGGCCGCTTCGCCGCCTTCCTCCTCCTCCTCCTCGGCCTGGATGTCCAGCACCCGGTCGATGGACTTCTGCGCCTGAGACAGAGCCTGCTTGGCGAAGGTCGAGAGCTGAGAGGCGTTGAACCAACTCATCGCCGACGCCGCCGACGCCGTGGCTGCTCCGGCCCCCGCCACGGCTCACGACCTGCGCGCTTCCTTTCCTCCTCCCTCCCCCTGCCCCTTCCTCTAGCCGCAGCTGCTGCAGCCGAAGCCCCGCAGGACACCGACCGCCATGAGAGAAGCGACGGCGAACCCGGATAAGGCAGCTCGCCAGGCAGGAACGCCGACGGCACGCTCCCCCCCAACCCAGCCTGCGCATGCGCCAAAGCCCTTCCGCCTTCCACGTAGCAAAACAAGCCGGTGCCCTCGCTCACGTGACGCCGGGCCTGCGTTGCCATAGCTTCCCCGGAGCGTCAGTCATTATGGGGAGCGGCCCTCTCTCTTCCTGGTGACGTCGCGCCGCCAACGTCGTCGTAGCGACAGGCGAGGCACCTGGTTTCCCCGCCCCTAATACGTAGTAGTCGCTTCCCATTGGCTCCTCGTAGCTCTGAACGAAGCTCATAAAATATGCCTTATTTAATAGGTATTTTAAAAGTGATTTGGCGTCGGTCGCCGCTTATTGCACCCTGCCCTCTTTTAACATTTCCTGCAGGAAATCGCGCTGCGGAAATGCCAAACGGGTCGCTTTCAAGAGGGCAAAACAGAAACGGGCCAATATGTTATGAACATTTCCCCCGAAGCCTTATTTGAATTAATCCTAAATTATGTTCTGGAAAGAGACCCGTTTACACGTTATCCAGCCACAATAATTCCAGAATTTCGGTTGACTTACAATTTAAAACCGAGCCTTTCAGCCCAGAAAAGTGCAGCTGCTGAGCCATTAAAGAGTAGACCCCTTGTGTAACACTTCCTTGACAGAAGATGTAAAACAGTGAAGTCTTTTGACTTTCAGCCAAATTTTCTGCATGTGATTTAGTACTCAGAAGTGGTGGTGGTTTGGGAACATTGTTGGCCTTGAAGAATTGAGAATTATGTCGGTGGGGGGGGAGGCAAGGGTACAAGCTTTACTACATGTTAATGGGGCTTGCTTCTCAGTAAACTTCTATGGAGCTTAAAGGTAAAGGCACCCCTGACCATTAGGTCCAGTTGTGACCGACTCTGGAGTTGCGGTGCTCATCTCGCATTATTGGCTGAGGGAGCCGGCATACAGCTTCCGGGTCATGTGGCTAGCATGACTAAGCCGCTTCTGGCGAACCAGAGCAGCCTTCCTGCCGGAGCAGTACCTATTTATCTACTTACACTTTGATGTGCTTTTGAACTGCTAGGTTGGCAGGAGCTGGGACCGAGCAACGGGAACTCACCCCGACGTGGGGATTCAAACCGCCGACCTTCTGATCAGCAAGCCCTAGGCTCTGTGGTTTAACCCACAGCGCCACCCGCGTCCCTTGGAGCTTAGGCCTAGGTAAATCTGAATGCATGTAATATCTGTGTGCTAAATCCTTGACACACACGCACACACAATAGCTCACACCTTGAAAGCTTACATTTGGTTGATTTTCAACGTGCCACTGGAATTTATTTAGGGAGGACTTTGGTAGTTTTTTAAAAATTTGACACTTTTTGTAGTTGTGCTTACAACAGATACTTTATGTCTCACAAACATGTATGTTTATATAATTTTTTATTAATAAATATCCTAACATCAACCCTGAATATTAGTGGGCAACACCATGCATAGTAGCCGCTAATACTTGCAAATATACAAATGAAGTATTTAATTTTTATCAACAGGTGGTGATTTAAAAACAGTATTTCTGAATTTTGAAAAAAAAAATACATTAACTTTTGGCAATCCTTAATATCTGACAGTTTCTTAAAGACATATTAAATAAAGAATTGGCCTGTATATATATTTCCCTCGGTCTGGTAAGTCCACTTCACAAGTAATGCAAAACCATGGCTTAGCAATAGAATACAAAGCACAGCAAACCTCAAGCTTGTGTTCTCTCTTTTCTCTGGGGTGTGTAAGTGATCAGAGCTTTCTGCTTTTGTTTTAGATTAGTTTAGTACATCCGAATCCAAAAAAGTCGTTAATTGTAGCTATGGTAAATGAAAATTTGCCAGCTTCATAAACTATGGCTTTCCACTAACCATATTTCAGATAAATGCATTTTTTTCGGGTTTTGGAGAGCACAGTAAATTGTGATTCATCTCAAACAGAAACAAAAGCTTTTGAACTCTTCCTTGGAGCTGAACTAAAGAAGAAACGGGAGCACAAACCTGAGGCTCACCCATGCTCATTCTTGTAATACTAAACTTTGGTTTAGCCAGCCCAATGCCTCAGTCTAAGAACTGTTACATAGATACTAAAATGTAATTTAAAATCTTTGTTATTTATGTACATTCAGAGACTTCATAGGTGCTTCAAGAACTATTGCATTGACCATCATGACATTTCCACATGCACAAAGGGGTATTGACATTTTTTAGAGTGATTACAAATTGAAAAAGTTATTGCTTGCTATACACATCAGATTTCTGTACATGAGTGAGCTTTTATACAGATAACATCAACCAAATATTGGTTTGCAAAGACAGTTCTAAAATAAGAGCAATTTATCCTGGATAAACTAACTTCCATCAATGCTTGTATTAACAGGGATAAGGTCTGGCTGTTTCATCTTCCCTCCTCTTAGTGCACAATGGTAGTTCTACAAGGTGTGCAAGATTTTTTTCAGTGCATGTTTACAACACTTGCATTTATATCAAGTAGTAAAATGAAGTTTGAAGAGCACAGTCTGTGGTGTAGTGACATCTGCAACTGCAAGTTCTTGGCCATCAACAAGTCCAAGCTCTGTATCAAGAAAAAGTTATAAGCACAGCGTTTCAGTCACTTCTATGCATGTATGGAAAATGTGCAACTGACAATTGACTCAGAACATTAGGAAATAAAACATTTTCTGTAATGAGACAAAATAGTAAAAATGATTATTTTGCTTTTAGGAAAACAGTTGCCCAGGTATTGGTGTGAAAACATTACAGCTATCAATTTGGACCAGTGTCCAAAGAAATGAACAAATTATTCTGCACACCCAACAGCATTTTGGACTCTGAGTAGTATGTTTCTTTCCATTGGTTCTTATGGTTAGAATGGAAGTTATATTACAGCTTTACTCAAAAGAACAATCAGCTAGCATTGAAAGAAATAATAATCTTTGTTTCTTATTCTCATGAAAACTAGTGTAGGGAGGCAGGAATCAGCACCTTTATGCACAGATTTCAAGAGTTGCACATCTCAAAGTCTTTGCTTTTGTCCCTTGAAACTTAACTATGCATGGAAGAAACTTTTGGGGAACTATTAACTCAAGTTTCCGCCCACCTCCTATATACTGTATCAACATACAGATACACCTGACGTTGTACAAAGTCAATTTGCTTCATTAAGCTTTATATCCCGTAAGCACTATTTCAAGGTATATAATACCTTTTAAAGTCTTTGAAAGGTTCGGTCTTGTTCGTTCTTCAATAGAAGCTACTGACTGGGAAAAAGAGGACATAAACAGTGTTATTTTTTGCTTAAAAAATACACACACACAAATAAATAAATAAATTATAAGTATGTATTAGTCACCTGTATATAAAGGGTTTTATTTTTTCCATACATGGTGGCTGTTATTGCAGGAGATTTCATTTGTCTGTGCAAAAGAAACAACCAGTAATATTTTTAAGAAACAAGTATCAATGTGTTTTCAGCAAGATATGGGGTTGTATTAATCCAAGTCCAACTCAGAATAGACACTATGAAATTAATGAGCCTAAGTTAGTCATGCCCATTAATGCCAGCGGGTCTACTCTGAGTAGGACTAATGTTGAATACTACCCATAGATCATATCATATTAATTTAATACTTACAATGAAGCACTATTTGTCAAATAATCCAAGACTTCTTGAAGTTTAGCTGACGGAGAAAATTCTATGTTCTGAGGGAGCTGACTGCAAGCCAGACAGTTCTCCTAACAAAGCAGTAAATGAAATAGTCAATATGGTTTAAAATGTAAATTAATCACTGTCACTTCATTCAAGCTATCAAAATCTCATCTAGAGTATACAAGGAATTATTTGCAAATGAAAAATGTATGCTTTCATTGAAGTTAGTAGGTACTGGCCTGCAGTGTTTAGTGCAGTTTTTAAAAAGATGAATATGAAAATTCAAGACATTTCTGCAATATTACTGAGTTATGTCATCAAATATGAAATGCCTAGTAGTTCAATGATTTAAACATTCCTTCTGTAGTAAAAAAAATAATAGTGGCTTATCCCTGAATTCAAGTCTCCCTTTCAAAAAAGGAGTGGTGGTGTTTGCCCTTCGAGTTCATTCAAATATAAGTTTTCTTTAAAAGAAAGAACTGACATCCTAAATATATTTTTTTAAAAAATCTAATAGTATACGTGGAATAAATCAAGAATCAGTGCTAGTGCATCAGATCCGGACCAAAAAATATATTAATATATTAATAGTTATTGTTTGACAGGCGAGGTGTGAAGTCATCATTCAGCAATAGAATGATTCTACTCAAGTACTTTGCTTCGAATAGCAGGGAAGCGACAAATGGGAGGGGAGGGGTGTTCAAATGACAAAATAAGCTAGCTTTATTTATTACAAAAACATCCGTCCTCTTTTTTTCCTTCAAGAAATACAAATACTAAATAACATACAAAAAATAAAGTCCCACACACAATCCCAATTAAAATTCATCCTCAGGTGGTCGTCTGCATTAAATCAAGAAGTGAGGGGCAAGCATGAGGATGGAAAATGTAGCTCCTTGCCCAGTCCACACATTATCATCTCCACTCTTTTCTATGAAATTGAATGAAAATGTCTGCAGTGGGAGCCTGTTCTACTACATAGATTTGTGGAAACTGCAGTCTTCCAACTTGCAGAGACAGTGATGGAACTAGTGCACTTGTACCTAGTCTCCTCCCTTGCATGTTGATTTCATAAAGATGACAAAGTCTCTCTTTTTTTCAGGTTAACTCATAAATGCTTTTTACAAATTTATGTCTGGTGGGCCTCTTTCAAGGACTGTGCTCTACAGTTGAAGAAGTCCTACTATCAAGGAAGTCCAGGTTTTATTTTCTAAGCATATGCATGGAGCAGGGTTTCTCCCATGTACCATAATAGCCAGGAGTTTCATAAGGAGCAAATGCTTCCTAAGGTATGTGAAACCTGAACACCATGAACAAGGTTATATCTACCACCAGCAACTTGAATGAGCATAGGAGCTCAATAGTCAGATAGTTGGCTTAGTTTATAAAGTATTAGTTTTATATTTTTGGCGAGAGAAGTTCTGTTATGACCCAAGCACTCAATAACAAACAGTTAATAAAAAATTATGTAGCAATACTGACCTTCTTTTCGGCTTCAAACGTGTATGTGTACAGTCCATCTACATCATTGAATACTAAATAGTTGTTCAGAGGCATGTATGCACTGTAATGAAAAATCTGTTAGCATTCATAAGCAACAAGTGTCCTAAAAATATTTTAATTCAGAAACACGTTACCTTGTGGCTAATTTAAAGACTTCAGTGGCACATACAGCTAGAGAAAGAAAGAGACAAACAACTAAAATTACTTGAAAATTAGAGGAAAGTACGGATCAAACATTTTACTTATGGAACAAGGAAAAGAATCAGCAGGTTTTGCGTTCAAAGTCTCCTAGAAGCTAAAGTATATGGTGAAATGTAGTTATCTGAAGCAAATCTAGAATTACTACATGGAATTAAATGCAGTCAGAATATTAAACCCTTTATTGCCAGATTCTGACTTACCTATAACTCCCACCTCAAGTGCCTTCCTAAAGATTCAGAACCTTAGAAATATTGCTAGACAGGTGTGCCAAATTTCCTTCTAGCAGTTTAATTTAAAGCTTATTTGAAATAAATACACTGGTTATTTCAATGTGATTTACTAATAATTTTTCCAAGTGCTGCACTCATAGGCTGCAATCTTATATGTATTTACTAGGGAGGCAGTATAACTGTCCTTAATTAGACTTACTGCTGGGAAGATATCCATAGGATTGCTCTGTCAAGTCCCGCCCCCCTTGTATATTTAAGCTAGTTCATTACATTCAGCCTAAATATATAAGGAGAAGAACAGGAAGACATGGTTTTCAGCTTAGATCTCCAATACTATTCTTACAGATGTAATTGGAAACAATTTTTTAAAAATTGCATTACTGTACCTGCAATGACAGCATTTGTAGAAGCTACAGCTGGAATGATCCGCTTTACAACCCCTGCATTGAGAGAAGCAGCATCACAAACTTTTATGTTATTTCTACTTTTAACAGTTGGAAACATAATTCAAGGAAAGTATGTACAGTATTTTGTAGTAGTATGGTCACTACCTCAACCAACACAGAATAGGGCAGACTAAAGCTAGACATGTACAGTGGTACCTCGCAAGACGAAAAACTCGCAAGACAAAAGAGTTGCTTTTTTTTTAGTTGCTTTGCAAGACGAATTTCCCAATGGGCTTGCTTCGCAAGACGAAAACGTCTTGCAAGTTTGTTTCCTTTTTCTTAAAACCGCATTCCTATGGGAAACCGTGCTTCGCAAGACGAAAAATTCGCAAGGCGAAAAAACTCGCAGAACGAATTAATTTCGTCTTGCGAGGCACCACTGTATGCTTATCATTACGGTTTCCCAAAGACCAAAACGGACCCACTGAACAGATGGCTTCTGCTGTATCTTACCTTGTGTGAGCCTGTAGGAAAGACCTTTAATATTAAACTGTGCTGCCCTTTCTAAAGACTTTTCAAAAATCCACTGTATGTGCTCAGGATCATCTCCATCTAAAGCAACACCGTCTGCAAAAAAAGAAAAAAGAAGAAGTATGATTTTTACAACTTAAGAATGAAATGGTTCTTCATAACTGCAAATTACAGTAGTACCTCTGGTTGCGAACGGGATCCATTCCGGAGGCCCGTTTGCAACATGAAAAGAGTGCAACCTGAAGCGCCGTATCTGCGCAGGTGCAGGGTGATTTGGTCTTGTGCACATGCACGAAGCGCGATTTAGCACTTCTGCGCATGTGCGAGCGGCAAAACCCGGAAGCAACCCTTTCCGTTACTTCCGGGTTGCCACAGGACGTAACCTAAAAGAAGGTAACATGAAGCAAACGTAACATGAGGTATGACGGTATACCATTTTTGAAATAGTAACTTGCTTGGGTGGAGTCTCAAAAAGAGAGAAGTGACTATGAAATTTGCAAAGGGATAGGTTTATTATGAAAATGTGATTTCTAAAAAAAGAAACATAAATAAGAGAATCATAAAAAATAATAGCCAGAAGTAAGAGGAACTCAATCATGACTCCTAAGTCAAATTGCACAAGACAAGTGAAATAAAATATGCCAGGATTATTATGTTATTCAGCTTTCCGTTTTGACAAAGGTTCAACGGTAGTTTATTGATTACCTCCAAAAGGTTGTTCCTTGGGCCACTGCAGTATCCTGACATATTCAATGCAATGTTCTGGTAGCCGAGGCATTGAAGCAATTGTACACATAGGAAAATTTACCTAGAGAGAATGGATAAGGTGTTTCAACATGAATGTTGAAGTGGCATGCCTGGCTATAAAGTATTTGTTCTATTTAGTTACCTGTGGTGGATAAAGTTCAAGTGTACATTCAATACAAGCTGTCATGCCAGGAATAATCACGCGAGCATTTCCTTTAAAGCCTTCAGTTCCTCCATCAATCAAAGGTATAATGGAACTTGGATCCAACACCCCATTTTCATGGTTTAAAAGTGAAATCTAAGGAGAGCAAAGAAGAGCATTAAGTCCATTTCCTCTAACCTCAACCCTCACCCTTCATAATATCCAAACTGAACAGTCCTTAGGGTATTATTTAACAGGACTTGCTGAACCTGAGTTGCCTGAAATAATTGCTGCATTAACTGTCCTGCATTTTTTTTTTCTGCAGAATGTGGTGGCAGTCCTCATTAAAGTACCTCAACTTCCAAAATCAGCTCAAAATTATTTCTGCACAACTCATTTATGGGCATATTTCAGGAGCCTGAGGGCACAGATAGCCATGAATCTTTCTGTCACAACTGAAATACGAGACCTTCATAAGCAGCAGGGCTTTATTAAAAGGCTACAGCTGCAGAGAGCCATGCTTTGCATTTCAAGTGTTCTCCCTTTTGTTTACCACATCCAATATGAAGTTGAAGAGCAACATATTGCAAATGCACATACCGCAAAAGCAAAATCAATTTTCACAGACACTATTAGTGACAATCCTCCCTCTAGCCTCAAAACAAGTCCCACATTCAGGGAGGGTTTCAGTAGTACATGACTTAATAGTGCCTATATTTTGCAACAACTGAGTAACTTTACTTCCTAGGTATTTACCAGCATGCCATTTATCCATCTTCTTGCAATTATTGAATCCAAGCCACATACAATTATATGAAATTCTGAAAGAAAACATAAATATTGTTATGCACACTTGATACTTCCCTCGCTTTCAGTATTGTTAGCATATTTTTCTATTGTTTCTACACAAAGACAGTTTGCTAGTTGAGCATTCTGTTTGTTGTATTTTCTCCTTCCTTTAAAGGAAAGAATAGTAATGTTCTTTAACTGATTGGGGGGTACCCACAAATCATTATTTTCACAATAGCACACTTAGTTACTTACGTCTATAGAAAGTGTCGTCTAGATCCTGAATTTTTTTGTAATGTCTGAAAAGACATACAGTAAAGGAATTCTCTTGTGGCAGTTACTTGGCCAAAACACAAATGCCCTTGCCTAATTTGGTATGCATGCCACTGTCCAACACAAATGCCTTACTATGGCTCCTAACTTTCTCAAAATTGTTTATTTAAGAATAGCTTGAAGAGTTATTTAAAAATGAGACTCATGACCACAGCACCTTTTTTTTTAATGAACCTGTCTGACTGTTTACTGATTATTCCAACACCACTAGAGGAGGACTGATGTCACACTTGTGCCTTTTCCATAGCCATCTCATTGATCACTGTGGGAAAGAGGATACTGAACTAGATAGGCTTTTTTGGTCTGACCCAGCAGGCAACTTTTCTCCATCCCACAATGGCTCTGAATTCTCTGTAGACTTAAGATGTTATTACTGCATCCAAGCTGGGACAGATGAGGCCTAAAATCAGGGGGAATCCCATACCTGATACATCTCTCTCAGCATCTGTGTACACACAAGTGTAGGTGATGTGGATGAGTAAACAGATCCATTTTCTGAATACTCAAGCTAATGTAGGAACTGTATTTAAATTAAAAATGTAGAAACATGGCCAGTTCAAGGGGTTCCAATGTGCTCACATTTGTGAACAGGCAAGAGGCTTTTGGTATCACCGAATCCTCAGAGGGCATTTTAGAAAGATCTACTGCTAAGACACTTGTAGTCTTAGGTTTCACTGTCAGCTTTGTACATAAACTCAGATTTCAAAGATAGCATTATCGTACATTATCACTGAAACGATCATCAATATCCACTGTGTTTTTAATTGTTTGATCGTCTCTCAGGCAGAAATTGAAAATGCCAGCTAATATATAAATAAAACACAATCCACACGTGCACCCAGGAGGATAGCATGTCTACAGAAGCCAGTTTAAAGAGGGAAAGAACACACAATGCATATTCATGTTGAAGGTTGGGTGGCAGGGGCAGGAAATCATTGGACTTCAACTAACACTGCAAAATGGTTTTGATGGTAAAGTAAGGCAAGGAGACTGCTATCCAACTCTGGAAACATTTGATGCTTTTGATATTTCTGAAGAAACCTATCAGACTATTTTATTCAATGATTAATTTATGGACTAAAGCAAGCCACACGAAAAAGGAGGGGGGGGAATGCAGGTGACTGTGGACATGAGAATAAATTGAATCCTTTTCTTCATAAAAGGATACGGTACAACAGCACAATTGGGAATTCGGCTGTTTAGAAATTCAGCAGCAACTTCTGCTTTTGGCCGTCCAACATCTTTAGGTCTGCAAAAAACAATATTTGTTAGGAAACTGAATCTGTTAGAATCCATTTTGCCTTATACAGAATCATGGGAGGTTAACTACAACCTCTGTTGCAATGCTAGTTTAAAGCAGGAAAGACATGATTCAGAGGACTACACAGTAAGTCAAGGATCTCAGTTCCCATTTTTCAAAGGTATCTCCATCCACTGGTATGGAAAATTCAGAAGTGGCTTCTGATGCAGAACAAGCAACTGGTGTGAAATAATAATAATAAAGCACACATATGTGAATGTGGTATGCAGAAAGGGGCACTTGAGATCATGGATTCTTATTTGTAAAAATGCCATATAATTGGCAGTGGGGTTTTTTTCACAAGCTCCATCTCAGATAAACTATTTGACAGATGGGAGACTAGTCCTGCCACACAGCCCCACAGTGTTTCTCTTGCTATCTCCCATATTTGAAATCACCACAAGGTTGAAATGTGTGTGGTTTTTTTTTTTTCTTTTGAAGGAAAAACATGCTATAGTGGTAAGTCAGAGGGAAGAGGCAGGGAGAGAAGCAGGCAAGTGACAGCAGTAGTAAGTTAGTACTAGAACAAGCAGACTTTATTTGGAAAGTTAGTGGGGTAAGAGTGAAATGTTAATTTACTATTAGGAATGCCACAGCATACATGTTTCTTGAAAAATATTCAACTCCCTGAATTCTGTTTTAAAGGAAATCTTACTGAAATAAATGAAGCTTTCTTGAAAATGAGAGCCAGAGTTTGCAGTTTATTCTCAGTAGGAAATGTATGACTTACCGAAACAAAAATTGCCTATTCAGGTTAGATACATCAATGGTGTCCATGTCAATGACATGAATCTGCCTAAAACCAGACAATGCCTGTAGAGATAAAGAGATCAGGGTTACAATAAAACCAACAGAATCTTTTCACTATTAGAAATGTTTGGACATATTTACTGCTTCTGAAAAATGGAAGTACTTGAAGGGGCTGCAAATCTACCATTAAGATTGTCCATACTAGGGTAGTGGGGGGGGTGTACACATACATACAAATAGGATGATATATATGCTATAGAAGGTAAACCTAATGCAACACAGGCCCAGCAGCCACCATTGCATAACCATGAGCTATTCTTTATAGAAAAACCCCTAAGAAAATTCTTCGCACACACTGACTAGTAAAAGTTGTTTTAAACAGTTCACTGGGTAAAAATATCAGTAGTCACGTATCTTGTTTGCAAATGTGATAATTAGAGATGCTTATGAAATTCTCCCTTTTCTAACTTGACTTCAGATGTGGTAATTGCAAATAAGCCAATATCGTTTGTAGGGTACAACTGCTTTCTTCAAAGAGATCAAAACTTTCTTCTTCTTAAGCAGATTACCAGTTAATAGCCAGCATCTTTACTTTTCCTTTAAAAGGTACCAAATGTACACAGTACATCTGTGCAGTAATCATATCGCAGTGAGAAAACAAAGATACGATTGCTTAATCTAACTGGTTCTTTTGTGCAAGATTACGTTTTTGTGCAGTATTTTAACCAATGCACATATATTCATCAGTAACCTTTAAGGAGTGTGGGGGTATATCAGCTGAAAACTGCATCAAAGGGAACACGCTTCAATCCCAAAATTATTTTTAGAAACTGTCCAACTCAGAAGACAGGCAAAGTGGGACCCATGATAGAGAAAAATAATCCAAGAGAATGGAAGACACTTGCGCATCCTGACTCATGTCATCTCTAGTCTAATTACCTACCATGCAATTCAGAGTAGCAGAAAAGTAGTGTCACACAAAAGAGCAGAACATTTTAATTAATTACTGGGCATATAACCAGGTTCTGAACTGCCATTATGAGACACATTTGTGCTTAAGAGATATAGCTTCTAAAAGCAAACCCTGTAAAGTTACTATGGTTTCCACTTGTCCCCCATTGCTTCCCAGTCATATTGTCTTTTCATTATGCTTCTAAGTCCAAATATCTGAAGATGACAAGATATAACGGTAATGTATTCAAAGCTCTCCCTAAGGTTAAAGCTTATGGGTGACATCCATCCTCAGCAGTTCCCTGTAGCTCCTATATGCCTTGAAGGGTATCCAGAGGAAAGGCAAATTCCACTTACAAAATCAAAAGTCTGCTGCACAAGTGGGATACCACTATTGGCTGTCACCCTATAAATTTATGGGTACATTTTGGGAATTGTCTTACCATTACAACAGCTAAAGCACAGTCTACATAATTGTGCTCATAAACTAATGGAGATGTTCCAGAATCATGAATGAATCTAATATCTGCCTTGATGAGGCAAATCAGGTTTTTAAAAATCCTCATTATTGCCTGTTGTCTTGTTAATAAGAATAATTTGTTGGCTTTGTTTTTGGACAGGATTTATTCTTCATCAGACTCAAGTTACAGCAAAACTAAAGAAAACTTTGCAAAAGTACACAGTACAGTATTCCAAATATATTGGAAGTATCTCTGAAATGATTACTTCATTTTTCGTAAGTTTACGCAGATCTATAGATTACTGAATTGACTGTATGTTGAGCAAGTATTTGATTCTGTATGATTTTGTATTTGCTTTAGTTTGTGTATGCAAGCTTGCTACAATCTAGCTGCTAAAGTAGATTGTTAACATGTTTTATATGAGGATGAGGGATCAAATTAGTCACATAACCCTTTGACTTCTCAGCGTGTAGAGCAAAAAGCTGGGCAACATGATTATTTTCTCAGTGAACAGCACAGGCTATCAAGAAATAAAAATGAAATTGTTACCAGATTTTTGAGGAGTTCACATCCTAATCCTCCTGCTCCAATAACTAGAACTTTACACGTGTTTAAGAGAAAGTCAAGGGGCTGCAAAGAACCAAGACAGACAAACAGTTGTTGAAAACAGAATAACCAATATCATCATAGAACTTATTGTAATGCAGTAAAATATTTCAAAATTGTGAAAATATAGTTCATTGTAAATCAGAATTTGCCTTTTGCCATTCAAGTTAAATTTGATTAGTACAGATAAACCAGCATTGCCACGTAAGTTATTTCAAGCTTGTTAAGACATGTGTTGTTTGTTTTAAATCAATTCAAAGTGTATACAGGAACAGAGATTGCAATGGCACAGCACTGAACTACATGGTTTATACAGATATATATTTCTGCCAGTTGAAAGTCTTTATGCAATCGTAATCTGACTATGGAAACACACTGCCTGCAGCTGGCCTGCTGCCACCTGCAGATACAACATCCAATCAATGTGCACATGTTAACCTATGTCTATCCCACTGGAGATTGCATGGAATTCTATGGGTCTCACTCCCACATAAGCAAACACAGGACTGCAAGAAGAATACAGGAGTATTTCCTGGATTACGTTTAGCCAGAACTAAAAAGGTCAGGTGCAAAGAATGATGCCTGGGTAGAGGCAAGCATGCAAGGTGGGGGGGGGGTTAAGTGCACAGCCCCATAGTTGCTTGCCATCCCCTGAACCAGGGTGGCATTACCCCTGCATCAGGTCTATTCTGCATATATTTTAAAATTCAGTTATAAAAATTAGGAAATATGACATAAATCTAAAACAAGTATATATGGCAAACCAAAAACAAATAGGTAATTCATCATTATCTCACCAAATTTTACTTCAAATAGTTCCCATGTTGAAATTCAGTGGTGTCTGTCCATCAACTGGACTTCTGTTGCTGGACAGGACTTCCCCTTCTCCTCCCTCCTGCAGCCCCTTGCACACGTCCAAAATTTGCTCCAGATGTCTGGGGAACCTTTAGAACAGATGTAGGGGTGCATGGAGCTGCACAAGGGAGGATAGGAAGGAAGGTTTGCGTGTGCAATACTGAATGGTGTCCACTATAGCCAACTGCCAAATTTCTTATTGTACACATCAAAGCTTCAAGTGCCCTACATGACTTTTAACATCCAAACTATAATTTATGCAAGACCACATCAGTCATGCAGAAAATTAGTTGGTTAATTGCAAAAGTTTGCAGTCTTGTTCATTTTTTATTAATGAAATGCAAACAAAAGAACAGTTCACAACAGCAACACAATACTACAAACATTTGTATTTAAAATAACTGTTTCTCACTTGAGTGCCTGGCTCGAAATCAGGGTGTGTGAAAGGTCCAGATCGCTCGAGGAACTTCTTTACATGGTTCCAGCGACCTTCCCAGTCTCCATTGTCCCCACACCCACCATCAACAGCCATTCTGCACAGAACATAGAAATTCAGCTGCAAAAAACCAATGGATAAACACACACACGCACACAATCTCTACAAACTTAGACTTTCCTTTTGTATGGTTATACATATCACAAGGTGTTATCAATTTTATCTTGTTCAGAGCAAATAAATGAAATATTTTGGGACTCTGCTGGCTACTAGACAGTGGGTCTAGTGTCTAAGTCATGCATAGAGAGGACTCACTGAAAACAATGAGACTTAAATTGCTCATATTTTAAGCCCCATTATTTCCAGTGAGTCTACTCCAAGCATGCCTAGATTTTGATCCAACCCATTAATAATACATCTATTTACAATAAACAAACATATATGTACTCTTAAAATTAAATTGCTATATGTGATTAGTTATGAAGATATATTTATAAGCACAGACTGAATATTCAGATTTCTTTTACTTGGAAAAACAGTATGCCAAGCAGAGTTTTTAAAAATAAGGTGTTATTAGTATTCTTAAAGAACAAAAATTAACAACAGACAGCTATTTCTGCCTCAATCTACTGAATATGCAGGGTGGCTAACCTATGGCCTTCCACAAGTTGCTGAACTATGGCTCCCATCATTCCTGACCAATAGCTATACTAGTTGTGGTTGAAGAGTGTTGGGAGTCCAGTATCATGTGGAGGGCCCCAGGATTCTCACCCCTGGATTAAGGGATAAGAACACAAAAAGCAAATCAAGCGTTTCACTAAATTGATGTTTTGATGGGATGTTTTTATGTGGAAGACTAGTGTACTTCTGACAGTAAAAGAGGAAACAACATGAGTAACTGATATACATCCATTGGCAATTCATTTCTGGGAACCCTGTAGCTTGCTACAAGCAATTACCTACATTTTAAACACAAAACTCACTTTTTAACAAATTGAAAGGGAAAGTGACATGCAAGTCACTTAAAGTACTACATGTTAACAGTGAATTGGCTAGCAAATGTTTGAATTTTGCCTGATACAACATAACATCCAGTTTCAATTTCTATCCTATGTACAATTTTACTTTCACATTATACAGATCCCTGAGCCCCTTTAAATACCAAAATTCAACCGTTTAAATGTTTAGATGCGCACTGCATGATATTAATTTTGTGTGTATACTGATCTTGGGATGTTTTAGTGTTTTTCACTATCCAAACTATGGCTGTTACCCAGTAGGGTGTAATAGAGAGGTGGAGTTATTGTCACATCAGCAGGCCTGCCCATGCACACCATCATCCTGGAGTGGGTGCAGAGATGCCATTATGTGACAGCAGTGGGGTTGGCTCAGTATCAAACAGATGTCAGACCAGCTTGGTCCCTTCTCCTTGCTGTTTCAGGGCTTTCTACTTGCTACTACTGGCTGTCTGTAGAACTTCTACTCGCCTGCTGTTTCAGTGGACAGAAGCAGTAGGGCCAGGCAGAGGAAAACCAATCCTTCCTGTCTGTCGGATGCAAAAGGGAGGCTGGATTGCACATTTAGCTTTACTGCAGTTTTAATTTCCTATAATCTGTTCTGAAAACCAGTTTAAGGGCAGAGTATAATAAAATAAATAAAACATGATAACTCTGTAGTCTGAAATCACATCTCAGCAAGATAACAAAACTGCCAATTGTGCAAAACTGCAGTTTACAATACTGTTTATAGTTTTATATAGCTAGTGTTTCTAAGTAGTGCAACCATAATTGCATCCCATTCCTACACCTTTCTTCTTGCAATTAAAGTTCACTGAGTTCAATGAGCCTTACCCTCAACTAAGCATGAATTAAATCAGGCTTCCTCAACCTCAGCCCTCCAGATGTTTTGAGACTACAATTCCCATCATCCCTGACCACTGGTCCTGCTAGCTAGGGATCATGGGAGTTGTAAGCCGAAAACATCTGGAAGGCCAAGGTTGAGGAAGCCTGAATTAAATTATATCCTACAGCAGCCAACCCGATGTCCTCCAGATACTAAAGAAGTCGTCCAAAAAATCCAGGGGACACCACATTGGTTATAAGTTACATCCAAAGTTGCCTTAAAAGAAGGCATTCTAGCACAACTGATCTTTCCCTTCTGTTCTCCCAGAAAGCTCACCAAAATATCAGGGAGTACAAAATATTATGGGCTGTGTCATCTGGGGCTCTGTTGGGAACGGGGAAATTTCCCAAAACTGGGTAATTCATTTATGCAACTCTGGTTACAAACTTACAAATTTTACATTTCAAACAACTATAAGGAATTATTTCCTAGTCACGTTCCTTACTGTCATATTTTAGTTTTGCTTGCCTTTTTATATGCACAACTCTTGATTTTTACAAAGGATTTCCCATTAACATTTGCAATACATTATTACCCAAGCGGCTTGTGCACTTGCCATCAAAATGTGCATTACTCATGATCTCTTTGATCTTTGAAGAGACCCTAATCCCTGTTAAGACTTGCAGCGACCCTTTAAGGATCTGCCACACTGAAATGCATCTTAGTGCAAGTTCCAATTATGGACCAGTTGATCTTTGCAAGAGATATGATTCCACCACACCTGCTGAGTCTGCATAGCCCTCATTTCACTGCTCAGATGTGGGCTCGCTTGACTGAACACTTGCTCTGCGCACACACAAAAACCTGTCCCGCATGTGGAAAACTAGCAGGGAAAAGGCTAGGTTTCTGCAAGCAGAGACAGTCACAATGCTACTATTCATGCAGAGCAACATGAAGCCACATGAGCAGCCTCAGGTGGGGTATGATGCTGATCAGCTCCCATCAGCCAACATGGCCAGTCATAATGAGAGCTGTAGCCCAGCAACACCTGGCCAGCCCCACACTGGTTTGAGGCAGAAGATTAGCACCTGAGGGAAGAACCTAGGCGCCTAGAGAGCCAGGCTGCAGGTGCTTTTGATAATTCACACATACTTGGTTTTTCTCATATATGGGGGAGCCTGCCACACATTCCCAATTCAGCGGCCCCCCCTCCATCCTCTGCCCCCTAAACCCAGCACTGACCCCATCTCTCTCTGCCTCTCTCCCGCTAGCCGCCGCTCCTCTAGCCTCCTTCTTTTCTTCTCCCTATAAAAGAGAGAGAGAATAAAAGAAGGGTCAGTCGCCGACCGGGTCAGGCTCGGGGCTCGCGCGCTCCCGCCACGACTTGGGCGCGGGGGGAGGGGGACAGGGCAGAGGCTGAGGGGGCGCAGCTCCCCGCCAGCCCCCTCCCTGGAAGAAGCGGCGGCGGCGAAGGCAGCCAAGCGCGTGGGGGTGGGGAGGAGGCAGGTACTTACGGCTCCTCAACATCCGCCATAGCTGAGCCTCTCTCCTCCTGTCCTCTCCCTCCAACGGCTCGCCCACAATGCACCGCGGCCGGAAGTTCCGAGCCGGGCTCCCACTCGTCCTCGCTGACGGAGGCGATTCGAGCTTCTCCTGAGGGGAGGGGGGAGGAGGCAGAGAGGCCTCGCTTCCGGTTTCCGTTAGGGCCGGTCGCTTTTAAAAACACGCGCACGCGCGAACACAGACGCCAAATTCACCGCCCAGCCTAGGCTCATGTTCTCGCCGTGGGTTGAGCGAGTGCCGGGACTAGGCTGTGGGTTCCAGTTCCCCTACTCGGCCATTCAGCCCACCGGGTGTGACCTTGGGCCTGTCGCCTGCCCTCGGCCTAAGCGGCCTCACAGGGTTGTTGTGAGGATGAAACGGGCAGGAGAACCATGTACGCCGCCTCCAGCTCCCTGTGGGGAGGAGAACAAATAAAAGTGATATAAAAGAGTTGTCTGTGGAAGGGCAGCGTCCTTTGCTGTCCCTCCACACAACCATGCGGTTTTCCAGCAACTGGTGCTTAGGAGTGCTGCTGCGTCCCTATAGTTATTTAATTCCTTACGTACACGCTCATTTTATACCGCCCTCCAGAAACAGATCTCAGGGCCGTTCACAACATAAGACACCATAAATATCCTTTATGATGGCGGGTAAGGAGCTACGGATAGCCCCTTCCTCCACGACTTGGTCGTGGTCTTTGACAGCCCTCTCCTCCATGAATCTGCCTCATCCTCTTTGAAAGCCTTCCAGGTTGGTGGCCGCCTCTGCCTCCCTTTGCAACCAAAAGCTTTCTTAATTTGGTACCTTTTTCTGTCACACTGCGTGACATCTTAGTGCCCTCCCGATTATTCCTTTTTGCATTCTCTGCAGACGGCGATCCCTTCAACGAAGTCGTCTTCTCCACCTCTGGTGCAGGTAGTGGTGAGCAAGATGGACCAAGTTCCTAATTAAATTCATGGTTTAGTTGGAGGGCACCCGGTATTTGCATGAGCATGAGGAGCAAGACATGCTCAATACAATAATGCAACATGTGAAAATATTTAAATACTCCAGGATGTTGAATCGTCCGTCCCCCTAATTGTGCGATGGGCTTAGTTGTCATGCTGCAACAACTAGATCATTGATTTCCTAATAAGAGTTTCCTTAGTGTTTAGCATATTATGTGAGCGTGTTTTTGCTTTCTCTAGTTTAATTGTAGAGGTTGATTAAAATCAGAAAAAAATATGTGCCTGGACCTAATTTCCAGAGAAAACATAGTTATTTTGTCCATGACATTGAGGAAAATTTACTGGTGGCAGTGCAGTCCTCTTCAGAAACACTGATCTAAATGGTGCATACTCTCAGGCAAGTGTGTATGTTATTGCAGCTAGAAAGTGCAACTCTAAATAAATTTATTTAGCACCTTTATACCCCATCCCTTAGCCAAAAATGCTCTCAGAGCAGCTTACCAAAGCCTATGAGTAAACTAGCCCTATCCTCAGGCGGCTTACACTCCAAAAAACAAAATGCGGGTGGAAATGTAAGGAAGGAGAGAAAAGCAAGTGGAGGCACAAATTCTTATTAAAATTGCAAGTAGACATGCATAGCACTGCCCTGTGTTGAGCAACCTTGCAATATATATATATAGATACTGTATCTGGCAGGATCTTACAACGGTGTTCAAGGAGACTGCTACTGACCTCAGCTTTTTAAAAGGAGCTATTGTGTGAACTATATACATTGCAAATGTTGCATCTTAATTTGCAAACAGTGGGATTTTTGTGAAAGATAAAATCCGCACTCCCGCGGCTGCCTTTTCCCCCCTTCCTGCTTTGCAGGCAACCAGAAATGCAACTCCAGTCAGCTGGTTGCTGCGTTGCCCTTCTTTAAGGCCGCCCTGCTGACGTCGCGCAGCTGCTGCAGGATTCCGAATGGGAGAGGCATTATGGACGTGCAAGTAGCTCCGCTGAGATCCTGGGACGACTTCGTTCCGGGCCACGACCGCTTCGCCGTGCCGGATTTCAAAGACATTTCCAAATGGAACAACAGGGTGGTCAGCAATTTGCTCTATTACCAGACCAACTACCTGGTGGTGGCGGCTACCGTGATCTCCATAGTGGGGTAAGCGCGGGCGCGTTCCGCAGCAAAGATGGAGCGGGGGCGCACACCTTTCCTTTCCTGACGCTGGCAACTCTAGCAGAGCAATGGAGCATTTTAGCTTCCGTTCTCCCTTTCTCTTCTGAGGGTAGCAAGCTGTGCTGGGCCTCCTTGTTCGCTTTCCATCGCATTCGTATTTGTGGAGAAGCTTCTAAATAACATACGTTACCGGATGCGCACTGCTTCGCTCTCTGGTTTTAAGATGGAGGTAGCTTAGCTGTGAGCAAGACGATAGCAAATCCGCTGTATGTATCGCAAAGTGTCCTGCATAGAGCAATCCTGCCTGAATTTGCTGTTTTAGCCATACAGGGCAGGTGCTTTCTTCAGTGCCGTTGGCTAACTGTAACTTCCTGAGTTGATTTCCTTTCTCTCCTTCAAAATGTAGCTGTAGGCGTCTTCCTTGTTGAATGTACGTTTTCAAAAGTGAAACCTACGCTTCTATTAGATTTGGATCATGAAATCACCAGGGCTAATTCATTAAGACTGTGTTTATGCAGGAAGAAATCTAGGTGTTTCTGTGCCACCACCCCCTGCCGTGCCTTGAATACAATTGTAACATTGTTATATTCTGGAAGTCAGTGCTGTGTGTATATGACCCATTGTTTGTGGGAAATTGGTATTTTGCAACTATTCTTGTTAACCCTGTTGAGAAATGCACTTTTATTTTTATTTTATTCTTGCTTCTTTGGGGGTGAATTGGGTTAAATGTGAGGTACTTTTCAACCTTGTTCTGGTTCTTTCACTTTTTAAAGAAATAAATGGTCTTTTACATAGTTCCCACCTATCCCCATAGTATAATAAACTTACAGAATAAATCCTCAGATACTCTCCCAGTCCTCATATTCCCTGTGCCTATTATTCATTTTGGCCCAATAAAAAGCTTTCCTTCTTCGAGACAGTTTTTGGAAAACCTTGATAAACCTTGGTGCATGCTCTCTCTCCTATATATATATATATAGAGAGAGAGAGAGAGAGAGAGAGAGAGAGAAAATGTATTTCAGGCCTAAACTGATGGGCGTTGGTATTCAAAACTCTAACTGCAATTTCTTCACATGAGTCATGCTTGCTGGACTGTGCCACATGGCATTTCATCCTTAGAAACTAGTTTGTTCCTGGCTTCTTCAGAGGACTTGAATGGAAAGAGAAGACTTCCTATGCTTCCAAACCATTAATGTGGCCTTGCCATTTGGAATTAGTCATGAGTCAGCCCCTCACTCACGTGACAGGTTCTGAAATTGTTGGTTGAAAATTTGGCAGTCTGGTGACTCATCAGTTTGGCCTCTGCTGCACTCATGAGAGCTAGAAGCTTCTGTTAAATGATTTGTTTGTTAGAAAGCAAAAGCATAGCTAAGAGCGGTTCTTGCTTCCCTTACTCATTGTCCTCAGAGTCTGATTAAGGGGATCAGATTTTCACTGACCAGGGTTTTTTATTCCTGTCATGGTAAAGGTAAAATAAATGAAATCTTCAATCTACAGAAGCTGTAGAATGAGTAAACTGAGATTAAGCTCACTTGCTTTCTCTTAAGTCTATTATCATTAATAGAGCCTAATTTAAACATGTTTAACATTTCCCCTTGCTAGAAAAGCTCTCCTCAGAGTAGTGTTTCCCAACATGTTTTGGACTACAACTGTCATTCACCCCACCAGCAGGGCCCGTAGCTGGGGATGATGGGAGTTGTAGCCCAGGCTGCTTTAGAGCATCACTGAGATTTTACGGCTACAAGTGTGTGCGTTTAAAAAAACCACGAAGGAATTATTTATATGATACTCAGAACACCTCCTTTTTGAAGTAAACCTGTGAATATATGAAAATTCTGAGCAAAACCACACAGGAAATCCTTCTTCAGTCTCCTTTGAATCCTAAAAGATGAAAGAACAAAAAGCAAACTTTCTGCCATTTTGGCTTGGTGTTAGATTTAGGCTGCATTCATCAACTTTTGTTAGTTACACTTGCAAATCCTTTTACAGACTGGGTCTTACTTCATGCTGAAAGTGAGACAAGGCATATAATTGTTCCTTGTGCTTCCATCAGATAGTCAGAAACAAACAGGACTTTCCTTTATTCCCTAGAGGTGGACATTGTGGTTTTTTAGAGAAAGGCCCTATAACAGGTATCCCCAAACTCAGCCCTCCAGATGTTTTTGAGACTACAATTCCCATCATCCCTGACCACTGGTCCTGTTAGCTAGGGATGATGGGAGTTGTAGTCCCAAAAACATCTGGAGGGCCGAGTTTGCCTATGCCTATCCTATAGAATGGAAGGAAGTAATTCTGCTTCGAAGCTAATTGGTGTGGCCAAATGTTTGGAACATGGCACTGACTACTGGGCTTATTTAACTGATTCTGGCCTCTTGATGCAAGTTGAATGGCTCTCATCCATTCCATTTTGATGGCTTTCTGTACATAATGAAAAACATCTTTCCCTCCATGATGAAAATAATTTATACAAATATTTGTATTCTGCTATATATCTCAATATGTTTTACAACAATAAACACATAAAACCATGCAATAAAACTGTAAAAAGTTAAACAGACATCAATTTAACACACACCATTGTGGAAAGATGTACCGTATTTTTCCATGTATAAGACTAGGTTCCCCCCCCCCCCTAAAAATAATGGCAAAAATTAGGGGGTGTCTTATACTCTGGGCCATCTCCCCCATTTTCTTAAATCTGAGTCTCCCAAAATAGGGGACATCTTATACATGGGGATGTCTTATAGATGGAAAAATACATTATTTTTAATTGCCTGAATAGGCCTGGCGGAATAGAAAAGTTTTCAGCAGGCATTTAAAAGTTGGCACAGAAGGCATCTGCTGACTCTCTGCTCACTGGGCATGGAAGGTGTTAGGCTGGTATCTGATTCCCCATTATTGGCAGGTGGAACTGCTACATTCATTCTTCTATATCACAATGGAATTGGCCAATCTAGGCAACCTCACACCTCGACTAATTACCTGTGGTAATTGGGAATAGGTGGAGAGAGGCCAGGTCCAGTGTGTCTGCTAGTGGAAAACAAGAAAAGAAAAAAGATTTCCCCTTCAAAATATTTTTGATGTATGTAAGTCTTACCCAAAACATACTTGCTTGGAAGATTGTTCCATTCAGATTTACTTAAAAGCTTTAAAAAAACCCTAGCTGCAAGCTGCGTTAAGTCACTTCTTAATAATCCGAACCTTAATAATAACTTAATAATAACTCCTTAATAATGAACCTTAATAATGCAAGGTTCATAGAGTAATACATAGCATTGTTTATTTTACAATTGCTGAGCTTGCATCTTGGTTTATATGGTTGCATGTTTTAAGGCTTTTCCATAGTTGAATTTTTCTGGCTCCTCCTTTTCCTGTTTGTTGCTAGCTGTATGCACTGCAAGATCTTTCAGGGAGTGAGGAAGAGCCACCTGTGGTGTTGGCAACTAATTTTCTTTTTATATAGCATAGAGAAAGTACTGTGCCTTAACTAACTCCATTAGCCTCCATTGTTTCTTCTTGAACACATGTCATCTCCAACTCAGTATTCTCTTCCAACTCTCCTTCCCATCAATACTCTTTTATCAGTTTACTGTGTTATCATCTGCCCTGTTGAACAGGCATGTAGCCTTGGCTTTGTTTTGTTCCCTTCTTTGTCCACTGTGTTCAGTCTGTTGCCAAGTTGTGTTCTTTTCTCAGCCTTCTGTAGCCAAAATAAATCTCCTCTTGTTCTGATCACATGATGTCTCTTCTTATCTGCACATTGATTTTATCTCTGCTCCTGGATCCGTTGCAGGCTTCTTCCTGCCTCTTCAAAACCCTTACCGTCTTTTCTCCCCTCTTACGTTCTTCCTTTGACCTTTGCACCACCACTTCCATCCAGCTGAGGGTCTGCTGCTCCCTCAAATTACTCTACTCTTGCTGCACCTTATGCTTGGAACTGCCTCCCCAAACACCTGTGTGATGCTACTTACATCTCTTCCTTCAGATCTCTCTTCAAAACTCACTTTTTCCATGAAGTCTTAAGCCTGGTGAACATTTAACTCTGGCCAGCCAATGAGGAACATTTACAGTTCAGCTAATTAAGTTATGAGGTTTATCAGATATTTCTGTCCTCAACGTCACAATTTAGTAAGCCTGGAGTGTACTTAAAATTGGTATTTTAAGTGTATCTGAAGAAGTGTGCATGCACACGAAAGCTCATACCAAGAACTAACTTAGTTGGTCTTTAAGGTGCTACTGGAAGGAATTTTTTTATTTTAAAATTGGTACTTAAAGCTAAGCATTGTCTGTTATAGTATGCAGCTAAAAGAAGGGCAGTGAAGAATAAAACTCCAATTGGATGCTGTGGCAAGTCTTGTTTTTGCTTCTGGAGTTTTTTCTATAGCTTAAATAGCCATGTTTCAAGCACTGCCTCCCTTACAGATCCTGTCTTGCTTATATTACATTCATAGCTTTGCAGTGGCCTTTATTATCAGGTTTGTTTTAAATGATCACATTCAGTTGAGCCTCCACCAACAATGGCCATATGCAAAAAGCACATATTTAGCCTGACACAAGCAGGTGGCTGTATTAGATTTTGTATGCCATATCTTTAGTCTACTGTTCTTGGTTTCTCTTTCCCCCTTCTGTCCCCTACACCACCACCCCAGGTCACCAATGTCTGCTTCAATTTCATCACTGAACTTTTAAATGGCACTCTCTACAGCCAGCCATTGGTAATGCGCTATGTGTCTTTGTGCCCTTCCAACTGAGTAGGAGTATTTTTTTATCTCTCTGCAAAAAGGCAATTCTTTCTAGACTTAACATAGCCTTTCCTATAGTACTGCTGTAGAAACAAAACTTAAAAAACAACAACATAGTGATATGGAAGATCTGTTAATTTTATCTCTTTCAGTCAAGGTCTCTTCCTAATTCAGGAGGAACATGCCTTACTTTCTGGTCCCAGAACATGGAAGCCTGTGCTCCTATCACTTCCCTGAGTGAACCTTCCCAGCTTCTTAAAACCAAGTATTTCACTCATTGGTGCCAAGTTGTTGGAGAATACAAGCTTGCTGCAGTGTGCTAACACACTGGAAGCAAGGATCTCATAATCAGGCATGCAGTATGCAGTGCTTACCTGGTGGTGGTACATAAGCTGAAACCTTATTACTAAATCTATTCCGTTACAGCTTTGCATTTATTTGGTGGCTTCTTTTATTGTTCTTATCGACATCTCCGACTGCATTGGAAGCTTCCAGCTTCTGGGATTGTCCTTAATCCCAGCACCTGCAGCATTGCTTAGTCTGCCCATTTGAGTTAATGCAATGACTTCCTACTTGCAGTTAATCCAACCAAGACACACTTGAGTATGAAATGAGATTTCCACAGTCAGTCTGTTCCACTTTGCTGCAGATGGTTGGAAAGCAAATCTTCCAGTAGCAAATGGAAGCATGTTCTGTTGGCTTGGCTGTATAGAGGAGTACATTATTTGTTTGCCTGTAGATCACGTCTTTATTTTTCGCCCCACCTGCTTTCTTCTAGGTGCAACATCTTTCCAGCAGGCAAAAGTTGTTTCCTGTATCTCTCAATGAGACCTTAAGGCATCCATTTAGTGGTCTATTTATATAGAGTGCTTTACACTTCCTGGTTATTCCTGCCACCACTACAAAACCTATTCCTTGGCAATAAGAACTAATCACCTTCTCCCCAAGTTTGTTTTTGTACGTTGTCCGAGTAACACCAACCTCAAATAACCACCGCGCTACCATGCTACAAGATGTCTTGCACATATACTGGTGGTGTCTGATACGTTCAATAAATCTCTCTAACGAGGGCTATATTTAGAGTGTATCCTATTGAGGCAAGGAAGGAAGGGCTACCCCTATACTATTCATATAACCAGTTATCAATAATCAATATATTCAATATATATATGCTTACACGAATCAAGGATTACAGTATTTTATAAATCCACTTGAATCAAAAGGGAAGCTGTGCCTTAGCTAAAAATGCAAACTGCTTGGAACAGCAAGTAGGAACCGACCTTTCCCCTAGAAACATCTGTGAACCCCGGACAAGACATGAATCAGAGATTCTGGTACAAATTCCCCATCAGGAACAGGCTAAATTAATCCTCAGAACAGGAAGAGCAAAACCGCAGAATGTCCAAGCTCCCTGTCCTGTCATAATTAGGGGAAAGGTTAGACTGAGCGTCACTGGGAGCATTGGAAAGCGGAACTTGAACCCTGTGCTGGACCAGTGCTATTCCAGTAGCTAGGAGCGTGACAACTGCTTGCTGATTGGCTGATATTTTGCTGACCAAGTTATGAGTCCTTCATGATTGTCTTATGATCTATGATTTGCTGTGATTTGCTCAGGTATAAAGACCCCTGTATTTCTGTCAATCGGGGTCCCAGTTCTTTGGAAGAGATTCCAACTGGGTCCTTATTGCCTGGCAATAAACTTCACCTTCTTATTCTCCATTGCTGCGTCTGGCTGATCCTTATCAGTTGCTTCATTTGGTGCCGCGATCGGATCACACAGGCCAGTGGGGTTTTTTTACCCAAAAAGAGCCGGCCTCCGGTTCTCGAGGGGAGGGCGCCCCGAGGGTTTTGGCTTCGTTCCAGGCGCCAATCGGACATCATTTCCGAAGGAGGAAGGCAATCGCCTTCGGCGCGGACTCCCGGCGAGACGGAGGCAAGGACCGAACCAGGAGAATCTGAAGGGGGGCCAAAAGGAAAGGCGCGCCACGACAGGAACTCACGGTGAGTTGAGATAAAGGGAGTGCTGATCAACACTCAGGGTGACCCACCAGTAACCTCCCGTTAAAGGGAAAGGATCACCAAAAGGGTGAGGGAGGAGAAGCTGGGTCAACCAAGGGAAGGGAAGAGGTTCTGCAGGAAAAGTTGGGGAAAAACAGCTGTGGGGGGGGAGAGAGAGAAAAAAGGGTAAAAACGCTGTATGAAAGAGTGTGCTTTTCTGCCAAGTTGTTTGCCGCAGGCAAGGGGGGAGAAAGGGCTGTGTTGTCTGTGTGAAAGTCCCGGGACGTGAAGTGAATGTGTAAGATCTGAGTTGAAAAAAGGAAGTGTGCTGTGGTTTTCCCTTGCTCTATTTTTGAAACTGCCTAGCTGAAAGTGTTTGTCTGGCGAAGAAGGAAGGTTTTTTTGCAGAACTATGGGGGGGAAATGCTCAAAACCAATTCAAGCCTGTACACCCCTAGACTGCATGTTAGAAAATTTTAAAATGGTTTTTCCAGAAGAGCCAGGGGGGGGTCAGACCAAGTAAGGAAGTTTTAAAGAAATATTGTCAACGGTTGTGGCCCCAGCAGGTCAAATCCTGGCCACAAATTGGCTCCTTCAGCATTGAGAAATGTCAGGCAGTTATGGACTCAATAATGAAAAATCCGGATTTATATAAGGAGCAGTACTATTACATTTCAAGGTGGACTGCCATTTGTTTAAAAAATCCAGAGTGGGTGAGAAGAGGAAGTAACAGCTGCGAGATTTTCGCTGTAAGGCAGGAAGCCAGAAAACCCTTAACAGTTTCTGCAGCTGACAGGAAAATTTATGTTGGTCCTTCAGAGGAGGATGGAATCCCTCCCCCGCCATACAACTATAGCAGCAGTAATCAAGCAATACAGCCGCCTTCAAGGCAAGCATTGCCAGATCAAAATGCAGTGGCAGGACAATCCCAAACCCAACGGACCCCTATGCCCAGCCAATCTCAGTCAGAATTGAATAAAGCCCCGCAAGCCACAAATGGTGCTTCGCAGGCAGCCCCACCTTCTCAAGCATCACTGGATGTGCCTAGCCTTCCAGAATTGCCTTCCCAGCCAAAACAAACAGCAGCTCTAGATCAAAGCACGTTACCCTCCCCTCCCGAGGAAAAATACAACCAGGACATGTCAGCCTTGCAAACACAGACGGAGGGAGCAGGAGGGGAAACCAGCGCATTTCAAATGTCTGGAGCATGGGGGGAACAAATTAATTCACTGAGAACCCCAGAAAGCCATGACAGTTCAAAATTATGGAAATTGATGGATGCAATTACAGATTCTGGACAAAAATTGGTCCTTAAAATGAGAGAAAGTGATTTACCCAGTACATCTCAAAGCCCAGCCTCGCCTAAGCTTGCAAAAGGAGGCTATTACTTACGTAATAACAAAGGGGCACCAGCGCCAATGCTTCCCCTAAGGGCTGTTTTGGGGCCCCAAGAGCCACGGCCAGTGGATGGAAATGGGAGACCAACGGGTCCTTGGCCTTCCAGGGCAGTTACACTTCAATATGTGCCCTTTACAACCACAGATTTATTGAATTGGAAAACACATACAATACCCTTTTCAGAAAAACCTCAGGCCATGCTGGATTTGGTTGCTTCCATTATGGTAACTCATCTGCCTACATGGCAAGATTGCAGGCATCTTTTGATGACTCTTTTCACCTCTGAGGAAAGGAGAAGGATAGATACAACTGCAGACAACAATCTTAAAGCTCAGGTGCCAAACTCAGAAAACAATCCAGATGCTTGGGTCCGTGCCAGATATCCACTCACAGATCCAGGGTGGGACCCAGAAAGGGATAAGGACGCCTTGGACAATTATCGGCAGGAAGTTATAAAGGCTATAAAAGGTGCTGCTAGAAAGCCCACAAACATTTCTAGGGTAGCTGAGGTACTTCAACTCCCAGATGAATCTCCTTCTAATTATTTGGAACGCTTAATGGAGGCTTATAGAATTTACACCCCCTTTGATCCAGAAGCCCCAGAAAGCAAGCAAATGGTGAATGCGGCATTTGTGGCTCAAAGTGCTACGGACATTAAGCGGAAATTGCGAAAGTTAGACGCTTTTGAAACATTGCAGATGGATCAGCTCCTAGCAATCGCTCAAAAGGTTTATTTGAACAGAGAGAATGAGGTTAAGAAGGACAGAGTTCGGGAAATGAAACAAAAGGCAGTGTTTTTGGCTGCAGCCATCAGCCAGGGCTCAGCATTTGATACGGGTGCCCAAGGGAGAGGTTCCAGTAGGGCACGAGGAAGAGGAAGAGGAAGGGGATTGCCATTGGGAAGAAATCAGTGTGCAATTTGCAGAAAGGAAGGTCATTGGAAACAGGAGTGCCCTGAAGCAAGGGACACAGAGGGAGAAGGTGAATACAGGGAACAGAGGGAGCGTGGACGTGGTTGGGGATCGCACAGAGGAAGGATGCAAGCTGGAAGATATGTGAGGAACAGAGGAAGTAGCAGAGACTTTGTTGGATTAGCGCAACTGGAGGAATATGAGAATGAGAATGCATAGGACAGACCGGGCTCAACTCTTTCTTTAGGCTCCCAAGAGCCCATGGTCTCGGTTAAACTGGGGAGCCGCTTAGTAAATTTCATGATAGACACTGGAGCGCAATTTTCGGTGCTCACGAAGCCGTTAAAAGCAAAAAGCAATCAAGCAGTGACAATTGTGGGGGCCACAGGCAACAGGGTCCTCACACCGTTTTTGCAACCTCAAGAATGCCAGATTGGGGGAAAAACCCTTACACATCAATTTCTGTATGTGCCTGAATGCCCAATCCCCTTGCTGGGACGTGACTTTCTGTCAAAGGTTCAAGCACAGATCACCTTCACACCAAAAGGGGCAGAAATGAAATTACCCCAGGCTGCATCAGGGATTGTCACAGTAGAGGTGCCTAGGGAACAGGCATGGAAAATGATGGGGGCTTTATCAAAAACAGACTCCCAAAAGGACATTTCACAGATTCCTAAAAATCTGAGAGCCCCACCTGGAGTATGGGCAGAGGACAACCCACCAGGCATGGCAAAGAATATAGCCCCATTCATAATAAACCTAAAGCCAGGGGCAAAGCCAATAGCAACCAGGCAATACCCTATTCCAAGACAAGCAGCAGAGGGAATGCAGAAGCATATAGACAAGTTTTTGCAATATGGGCTTTTGGTAAAGTGCCAGTCCAGCTGGAATTCTCCACTTTTCCCTGTGCGCAAGCCCAATTCAGATCAATTTCGCCCAGTCCAGGATCTGAAAAGGATTAACAATTTAATTCAAACGGTGCATCCATGTTTGCCCAATCCTTACAATCTCCTAGGATTAATTCCATCGGAGGCAACTGTGTTTACAGTATTGGACTTAAAAGATGCATTTTTCTGTTGTCGGATTGCCTCCCAGAGTCAGCCAATATTTGCATTTCAATGGGAGGATCCTTACAAGGGGACAAAAACCCAATTAACGTGGACAAGATTGCCCCAGGGCTACAAGAATTCGCCAACACTTTTTGGAACAGCCCTTGCCCAGGATTTGTCTAAATTCCCTTCAGTGCCAGGGAAAACAATTCTTCTTCAATTTCTGGATGATTTATTGATTAGTTGTGATACCTATGAGACTTGTAAAAAGGCCACAGAGGATTTGCTTCATCTCCTTTGGGAGGCAGGATACAAGGTGTCTCGGAAAAAGGCACAAATTTGCCAAGAGACAGTGAAATATTTGGGTTTTCACATTTCTCACCAGCAAAGGGCGTTAGGATCCGAAAGGAAGGAAGCCATTTGTGTCATTAAGGAACCCACAAGCCGCAGGCAATTGCGGGGATTTTTGGGGGCTGCAAGCTTTTGCCGAATTTGGATCCCTGATTTTAGCACCCTAGCAAAGCCTCTCTATGAAAGTACAAAAGGCAGAGAAAATGCTCATTTTGAATGGCATGCAGAGCAAAGGAAAGCTTTCAATACGTTAAAGTCTAAACTGATGCAGGCTCCAGCCTTGGCTTTGCCAAACCCAGAAAAAGCCTTTTTTCTTTTTGTTCATGAGAAATCTGGAATTGCAGCAGGGGTCTTGACTCAGGTGTTGGGGAGTTGGAAAAGACCTGTAGCTTATTTGTCAGAACAGCTGGATGCAGTGGCAAAAGGATGGCCACCTTGTATGCGATCAGTAGCTGCAACAGCAGTATTGGTCAAAAAGGCATTTAAATTCACCTTTGGACAGGAGATTTATGTGAATGTGCCTCATGCTGTGTTGACATTAATGGAATACAAAGGAAGTTATTGGCTTTCCAACGAACGCATGGCAAATTACCAAGGGCTTTTGTGTGGTAACCCACAAGTACATTTGCAAGTTGTAAACACCTTGAACCCCGCTTCCTTGTTACCCCTTCCTGAGTCAGTGGATCATGAACCTCATGATTGCATTCAAGTAATGGACTCAATTTACTCTAGCCGTCCAGATTTGCAGGATGAACCGTTAAAAAACCCAGATATAGAATATTTTACGGACGGGAGCAGCTTTGTGAAGGAGGGGCAAAGGAGGGCTGGATATTCTGTGGTCACACTGACTGATGTCATTGAAGCACAGCCGCTACCAATTTCGTCCTCAGCGCAGAAAGCAGAACTTGTGGCTTTAACCAGAGCCCTTCAGCTAGCGGCTGGCTGCAGTGTAAATATCTACACAGACTCAAAGTTTGCTTTTTTAACTCTACATGCCCACGGAGCTTTGTGGAAAGAGAGGGGGCTCATAGGGGCAGAAGGGAAAGCACTGAAATATGGCCCAGAATTGGAAACGCTTTTGGAAGCTGTGTGGGCTCCGAGGAAGGTTGCAGTCATACATTGCCGAGGCCACAGCAAGGGAACCACAAAAGCAGCAAAGGGAAATCAATTGGCGGATCTGGCTGCAAAACGGGCAGCTTTACTGCCACCGCCACCTGCCTCTATAACAGCATCTCTTCTTCCTACAGCAGTTGATTTAGAGCAAATAAAGCCCATCTACACGGAGGCAGAACAGGAATGGGCACAGCAGGAAGGGGGATACAGAATGCCACCACAGGATGGATGGTTTATCCTCCCAGACCAACGAGTATTTGTTCCAGAAACCTTAGGCAGGAACATAGTGAAACAATATCATGAGTCCACTCACTATGGGGCCACAGCATTGCGGGAAAGCCTAAATAGGCAATTCTACATAACAAGGATTTCCCAGCTGGCAGAAGCAGTATCACGTGCATGCCTTCTGTGCGCAAAAAACAACCCCAAGCAAGGCCCAGTTCCTCCACCAGGAATACAGCAAACAGGCTTAATGCCAATGGAAAATTTAATAGTGGATTTTACAGAAATGCCAAAGGCAAAGGGGTACAAGGCTCTCTTGGTCTTCACGTGTTCTCTTACAGGTTGGCCTGAAGTATATCCTACTAGAACAGAAAAAGCACAGGAGGTTATAAAACGCCTCTTAACGGAAATCATTCCAAGGTTTGGTCTACCAAGGTGTATAGGCAGTGACAATGGTCCAGCTTTCATCGCATCAATAGTGGATGGTGTATGCAAAGCCTTGCAAATACAATGGAAACTACATGCGGCCTATAGACCTCAAAGCTCAGGGAAAACAGAAAGGATGAATCGGACTCTTAAAGCGCAGTTAGCAAAATTGTGCCAGGAAACTCATTGTAAATGGGTAGACATGTTGCCTATTGCTTTGTTTAGAATCAGATGTTCACCAACAAAGAGACTGAAGCTTTCTCCGTTTGAACTTTTGTATGGGAGACCACCTCCAATAGCAAGGGGGAAAACAGCAGACTTGACTCAAGTGGGGGGGCAAATAACTGCAGATCAAATCCAGGCTCTTTCTCGTATTTTTCTTGATTTAAACAGGTGGTGTCTCCAACGCATTCCCATCTGCCTATCCGAACCAGTACATCCCTTTCGGCCAGGAGACCGAGTTTGGGTTCGAGATTGGAAAGACGAACCGCTGACGGCTCGGTGGAAAGGTCCCTACACGGTTCTGCTGGCCACACCAACTGCGGTGAAAGTTGCGGAAGTAACCCCGTGGATTCATCATTCTCGTCTGAAGCGGTCTGAGGGTCATTGGAACTGTGAGCTGAACCCATCTAACCCTCTGAAGTTGAAGCTCACCAGGAACCCCTGCACCTAGCCCCACCGGAGGCGGGCAGGAGCACGGGTAACGGGACTACAGGTCTGCTCTCACTGCACCCCGGAAGCCAGTGAGTCTACGCACACCGGAAGATTGAGGAGCTGCGCCGGCGTATGGGAGGACCCCTACCAGTTAAAATTTCAGTCAATCCCAGATTCCAGCCAGACTTTGCTCATAAACCCTTAGTTAAAATAACAATAACAAGGGTGAACAAAAGGGGGGTCCTTATTGACAAGTGGGTGGATTGGGTAACTGCATACGGTTGTTACATTCCTTTCTTTCTTTGGGAATTCTACATACCAGATTGGGCACAAGCAGGTCCACAACAATAGTTCACATACAAGGGAAAGTACATGCCAGGGGAACCTAGGAGGGCCATACGTTGCTTTTCCTACCCACCTCCCCAAGGAGCATTTCCCGGTGCTATACTGGTCACTGTAGTTGTTTTTTCTCCACCACCCATAGGTCCCTTCAAGGTAGCAGTTGCAGAGTGTATACGGTGTGAGTTGACCTCACCAGTTCGACCAGAACCTGGGGACCACCAATAAGTCCACTAGGTGCGGCCGAGCGGGGGGCTACATCTCACTGAAGGGTATGTTCTGGTACCTGCTACCTTATATAATTGTTGCAATTTCACTCCTTCTGGTCCTAATCATTGTATATTGTGTATATAAGAAGGATCACCGTATAAACATCAACCTAGAGCCAGAACTAATAAGATTCAACCTTGAAGGTATACGTGGGGAAGATGAAAATGAAAATGAAGCTCCTGTTGAGTTTGATGTGCTTGTGGCTCCAGAGAGGCCCAATGGTAGTAGGTAATGTTTTTATACACCATGCTGAACACATGTTCCAGATATATGGGGAAAATGCTACCCTATATTATGAACACCCAAGGAAGGTAGCAGACATGTCCCTTATACCAGGATTAATCAAGGATCCTGATGTCGTGTTGGCAGGCCTACTTTACAATCAGAGTGGTCTCTTTGCAGCCCCACCTATTGAAATGAATGACATCCCCTACAGATATCTCAGATATACCAGAACCACAAAAGGTCTATGTTTTTGCTGTCATGCCACCGGAGTATGGAATTCTAAATGGAAGTATTGGCCCCAAGTTAAGTACCACATGGACAAAGGATGGCTGGGAAATTATACCCAATGCTCAGATAAATTTTGGCTTTGGGGATCCCACAATGCCTCCTACCAGGGCAATACTACCTCTTCAGATCTATACCCATACTTTCCTCAATACTCGGTTAATTTCACCGGACAAGGGTCCATTTGTTCTGGTTGGATGATTAAAGATCCTAACCTCTGGTTTTTATATGATGGATTGGCAACAAATTTCCACCCAGGAAAATACCAGTGTGTTGGCGTAGGGGCATTTACCTTTCCGGTTGCAGTGGAGATCAATCACAAGGTACCTCACCTTGCAAGCAGACGGAAAAGGGCGGCCCTGGGCAACCACTGTGAAGATGAAATTTATCTGACAAATTCTGTAGGGAGCGTTGGGGGTGGATTTATAGGATTCCTCTCAATGGGGATTTACCCAGGAATAGTTGCTGAGCAAAATAGAAAGGCACTGTTTGCTCTTACATGCAGGCTGGAGAAAACTATCAATGCCACCACCCATGTCTTGCGCTCCTTACAGTCAGAGGTTGAGGATTTGAACCAGCTGACAATGACCCATAGAATGGTTTTGGACTACCTCCTTGCACGAGCAGGCGGGTTTTGTAAAATTGTCCCAAAAGGTCGGTGCCAGGTTAAATTCCACGACCTCAACAAAACAATTGAGGACCAATTGCAAAAACTGCAGTCTCTGGTAGCTGACAACACACCCACCCAGAATCCCTGGGAAAAGGTATGGTCGTGGATACCAGGAGAGGGGTGGGTGCATGGCATTCTGACTGTCCTAGCCATAGGAGGAATGGTTTTTCTGTTGTTTCTTTCTGTAATTCCTTGTTGTTTGTCTTTGCTTAGGGGAATGATAGCCCGCAATGTTAAGCATCTCACTGACCCTCACATTATGGCAATATACAGAGCTTTGCCCCCAGTGCCTGATGAGCCAGAGGAAGACGATGGTTACGAGCGAATGCATAGGGAACGCGTCCCAATGCCTGGGGAACAGGTCCCAGTGCAGGAACAAGTCCCAGTGCAGGAACAAGCCCCATTGCAGGAAGCAACGGTTTACTCTGATGTCCTGAGTGGTGTTCAAGCTCAGGAGTCAGATGAATCTTCTCTCTGAGCTTGAAAAGGGGGGAATGAGGCAAGGAAGGAAGGGCTACCCCTATACTATTCATATAACCAGTTATCAATAATCAATATATTCAATATATATATGCTTACACGAATCAAGGATTACAGTATTTTATAAATCCACTTGAATCAAAAGGGAAGCTGTGCCTTAGCTAAAAATGCAAACTGCTTGGAACAGCAAGTAGGAACCGACCTTTCCCCTAGAAACATCTGTGAACCCCGGACAAGACATGAATCAGAGATTCTGGTACAAATTCCCCATCAGGAACAGGCTAAATTAATCCTCAGAACAGGAAGAGCAAAACCGCAGAATGTCCAAGCTCCCTGTCCTGTCATAATTAGGGGAAAGGTTAGACTGAGCGTCACTGGGAGCATTGGAAAGCGGAACTTGAACCCTGTGCTGGACCAGTGCTATTCCAGTAGCTAGGAGCGTGACAACTGCTTGCTGATTGGCTGATATTTTGCTGACCAAGTTATGAGTCCTTCATGATTGTCTTATGATCTATGATTTGCTGTGATTTGCTCAGGTATAAAGACCCCTGTATTTCTGTCAATCGGGGTCCCAGTTCTTTGGAAGAGATTCCAACTGGGTCCTTATTGCCTGGCAATAAACTTCACCTTCTTATTCTCCATTGCTGCGTCTGGCTGATCCTTATCAGTTGCTTCACTATAACTAACCTAGCTCCTGATACCACCTGTGGCATTTAATGACTCCCACTTGGAGGACTTCAGAGCACACTTCAGACATGATGGATTACTTGTCTTATCACCTTAGCTAAGATGGTATCAGCATTGACCGCCTGCTGTTAGAGAAGAACTTTCTAGGGTGTTACCTTGTATTCAGAATTATTCCAAACATATTATATGTGCACTTCTCTTAGGCAGCGGCTGGCTGTTATTCTTGCCAAATGAAGACCACATAATTGTTGATTCAATAGAAATAAATTTGGAGGCAGCAGTTAGGACAGATTCTGAAGTAACATACAATGTTGGCAGGAGGAAGCTTTTGAAGGGACTCTGTACACTCATGCATGTTGTGTTTGAAATGCTTGGCCAGAGAATTTGCCTTGGGACAATTGCATAAGCAGGATGCAGCAGCAGCTAAGGGAAAATGCACAAAGTTCTCAGTCTTTTTAATCTCAGACTATCCTCTGAAATGAGATTGCAGATGGTAACCTAGATACATCTCTGTTCAGCAGGCTCAACCATAGTGGAAGAGAGAAAGTGATAGTTCCTGCTTTCTGCTTTGGGTCTTGGGGGAGCAGTGTGTTGGAGGTCTTAGGGCTTAGCTTGTCTCTTTTAAAGCTTGTAAAGATGGGGAAATTAGCTGGACTATGCTTTGAGTCTGGGATGTAGGCAGGCATAAATGTTGTTGGGGCTCAACAGTTTCATAAGGGCAGTATCTGTTTTCAGCCTGTGTCTACAGGTGGCTTTCCTTGCTGCCTACTCATTGCAAATACGTAGGGCAGGAGTAGCCGATATGGTGCCACCAGCTGCTGCTGGTCTGCAACTTCCATGACCCCATCACTATCCTTGCTGGATGGGGCTGATGGGAGCTGTAGTTCAACACAATCTGGAGGGACTGCGTTGGTTACCCTTCATGTAGACAGTGAATGTTGGTGTTATGATTTAATGACTGATGTGCCATCTTGTTCTCATCACTATCGCAAACATCTTACCCCTTTTAACTGTGTTCTACTGCCAGTTGCCCACTTGGTGCTTTGCAATTTGATGCAGATACAGAAGCAAAGAAGCTATTGCACTAGGCAACTTCTGAACCACTGCTTTTGACAGTTTTAAACAAGCTTCCTCACAATTACAGATTAAAGGCCTAAAAATATGTCTTGATAAAGATTCTAGCAGGCACAGAGACTAACACTTCCAGTTATCAGTTGTTCTCGCCTTGTCTACTTTTTGACCTGTTAACCTCTCACTTCTAGGAGACAGTATTCATGGCCATTAACAACAAATTGTGTTGGGTTGAATCCAGACTCATTCATGCTTGAGTAAAACCCATGAAATCAACAAGACATAACTTAGGTCCCATTGATTTCCCTGGTTCTACTCTGTGCATGACTGAATCTGGATCTAACCTAAAGCCTGTAGCCAAAAAAAGTGAAGCTCAGTTAACGATGCTTAATTTTGATCCAAATGGCACATTGAGTTCTGCAGCAGACTCTAACATTTATAGTTGCAGAACCAGCTAGGTAACAAAGATATAACAAATCCAGTGTATTATCTTGCACGCTTTCCTTTTTAGGAAATCCGCTTTAACTTTCCTTGTGTTTAATTTCACCTGTATTTGGGTTTTCAACAGCTTTCAGCCAATTCAATTTACTTTGAAAACTGGAACTTTTGAGTATTGGTTCATTGCAAAGAGATTTTTAGCTGCATAGAATAAAATTGCTTTGAGTGTTTTCTGCCACATATACTAGTAAGGGTGCCAGAGAAGGCAGCCAGTTGATTGATGTTAAACACTTCCCCCAAACGATTTTGAATTAGTCTGAAAGATGATGGCTTGCCTGCCTGTGTAGTGCAGCAAGGACTTCAAATCACTTGCCTACGACTACAATGGCTCACGTTTTAAGGTGGGAACCTGGTCCACAATCAGTTTAGACTGTACTACACATCTCTTGAGGCCTACTGGAAGCTTGACATGCACATGGGGAGCTGCCTTACACTGAGTCAAATCACTGATCAGCTCTCCAGAGGTTTAGACAGAAATATTTCCCAGTCTTACCTAGAGATTGAACTTGGGACCTCGTGCATGCATAATAGATGTTCCACCACTGAGCTAACTGCTGTAGGAATCAATTCTATTACCAAGTTCAATGTGTATAACTTTTATTTTTATTTCATACTTCTATAAAAATAGGCTACCTCTCAAAACTCTGGTACAAAACCCGATGGCAGTAAGACGCCCAATGTGATGATGTCTGCCTTGAGTTACTGTTCACTTTTTCCAGGCAGAACATTCAGAAAGTTTTGCTCTAAATATAGCTTGTGGCTGACCAGAAGTGACTCAGAGGCTGCAAACAGCAAGCAGACCCGGCCTGTTTTTAGTACGCCATGCGTGAGTTCTTGTGAGCAGCAGGAGCAGGTGGGCAACCCAACCTGAAGCTGTGATGAAAGGAAGATGGGTCTCCTGCTCTTTCACAGCAGTTGTATCATCTCCATTTTATTAAACTGGCAAAGATGGTAAAACTAGCGCACGTTAATTGTGTGTTGATAGACATGAATTAAGCCCTAGATGTACTTCCCAAGGCAGTGCTATGCAACGTATTGAGGAGGTCAGCAAGGACCCATTCACAAATCAGGGGCTTGGGCCAGGACTGGGTTCTTCACCCATTTGAGTTTATCCATGGCAGTGCAATGTACAGATGACTGACAGTGAGCCCACAGCTCTGTGTGCCTTAGTTTTGCCTTTGTGATGGGTGTTGTGCTTGTGACAAGCATGTGAGTGAGGAGGGTGGCCCATCCTCTGGTTTTTACCTGTACAGTACTAAACGCAGTGGGCTAAAATCTAGCATGTGTAAAAGTTCTGGGTTATATGTAAAGCAGCGTCTTCTGTGGGTTGTAGGCAAATGTGTTCTGCTCACACAGCAGAACTTCCTTCCCCATACCCCCACCCACCCACATCTGTTCTAGAAAGGGTTGGGGGAAATTCCTTGGATTCAGCCCCAGGTCACAGTTCTGCAGGGTGGTTGTTTGTCCAGTTCAGCTTTTTCAACTGCGATAACTTTGGGTGTCCTCTTCCCCACCCCCACTTTCTTTGCATCCCACTTGATTTTATTTTGTCAGCATCTGCCGAGCTGTTAGTTTGAAATTATTTGAATTGTACCGTTCAGGTCTGTGGGTTCTCTGCACTTCGTCTTGACCCTTGGTGGTTTGTCTGACTTCTTGTGATGGAGTGAGCCAAGGAGGGATGCATGTCATTGAGACCACCCCAACAGACAACTGCACCACCACCCACCTATCTGGGGTTCATGTCTTGTAAGAGAATAAAGCCAGGTTGGGGCTGGCACTGTTGCCATATAATAATAATAATAATAATAATAATAATAATAATAATAATAATAATAATAATAATTGATTTATACCCCGCCCATCTGGCTGGGCTTCCCCCAGCCACTGGGCGGCTTCCCAAAAAAAGTTAGAATACTGTAATACATCAAACAATGTTGTATGCTTCAGTGGGTGGAAAGGTAAAGGTGATGTTGGTTTGTTTTTAAGCTATGTCCTCTGTTACAGAGGACATATCTGAGGGGTGGGTGGGGAATCTGGAACTGGACTTATTTATTTTTACTAGCAAGTCTGTCATGGTGGGGTAGATGAGTGTGGATTCTTGTCTCTTGCAAGAATCTTTTGATGCTGAGCTACATCTTTCTGCTTTGCATGCAGTATTTCGGCCCTGGGTTCTCTTCTCAGATTTCTGCCAGTTAAGGAGGGTTTGTGTCAGAGGCACAGCTTCCTATCGCTCCAGCAGTTTCCCCAAATGCAGCGCTCCCTCCCCCTGCATAGAAGTGAATGGAAACTCCTTATTGGGATGCCATTAAGATGGAGACTATTTCTGCTTCCACCCCTGTTAAGCGCAGCCTTTGAGAAGGAAGTCTCTTGAGATGAGCATCCAGCCATAACTGCTTGGTGTGGTCTTGAAGGCGTGTGATGCAACAACTTCCCAGAAGCTAAGCAGGCAGCCCAAAATCCTCTGTATATCCTCTGGAGTTCCCTGGAGGAAAGGCAGGGTATAAGGATCAATAAAATGCATACTTTTTATATAAAAAAAAGATAGTTCAATCGCTTTCCCTCGTCTGATCTTTTCACAGGTATATTGGTGTTGCAATTCTACTGCAGTACTTTACAAATGAATAATTTAGCCACTGTTAATGGGCCAAACTCCCCCCCCCCCAATTCCTTTTAGACTTGACTCCAGAAACATAGGGTGGTTTGTAGATACAGGAAGATGCATGCAAAATGTCTTTATGTTGATATAAAATGCTTGAGTAACATTTGGAAGACTTTGAGGGCGTTTGTACCTTTTTGTCTCTGCAGATTTCTGAATCCACTGAGCATGATCCTCGGTGCTGCTGTGGTGGTCCTGGTGTTCACAGCATTTGTGTGGGCATCGCACAACAAAGACTTCATTCGCAGGTTTAAGAGGCACTATCCAGCTGCCTTCGTGGTCGCTATCATCTTGTTGAGCTACTTCCTGATCTCCTTTTTCGGGGGCGTCATGGTGTTCATGTTCGGAATTACGTTTCCTCTGTTCTGTGAGTGCAAGTCCTCTTATTTTTGAAGCAGCTTTTCCTTTTGCTGTTTTGTTTTGTTTTGTTCTGGACATTAAATGCCAACCTTGGTAGGAATTTTTTTCTCATTAACAATCATGATCAGAAGCCAATACATATGTTTTATTTGTAGAAATATTTCTGTATAGCTTACTGCCTCAGTTTCAAAGCAACATACAACCGTTTAAGCAACTTCAATATTAAAATTGCCATACAGCATAAAAATACAGCTGGTAGCCCCAGGCAGTATTATCATTAGTAGTAGTAGTAGTAGTAGATGAAGAAGATGGTGATGATAATAATAATGATGATGGCGCTGATGATAAAACCTGCTGGAATGAAGCACCAGCCCAAAAATACATTAAATGTATTTTTAATGGGCACTGGAACATCATTAATACCAATGTTTTCCTAAGCTCAGAGGGGAGGTGGTTCCATAATGAAGGTGCCACCACCAAGAAGACCCTCCCTCTGGTTGCTGCCAACCAAGACAGCCTTTCTCAGCTGATCATAAAGATCACACAGGGCAGTAATATAATAAGTGACATTGGTTTTTATTTGCCATTGTACTATGATCAGAAGCCTTCCAAAGAGTCATTATAGCTGGGCACTATCGGCAGTCAGAATGCGCTCTTGGAGCTGATGGTGAGAGAACATGCATCTAATGTAGGTATGAAGTGGACAATATCTGTTGGGTATTAATGTGCTTTTTTGCTCCCCGCCCCTCCAGTGATGTTTGTCCATGCTTCCTTGAGGCTTCGGAACATCAAGAACAAAATGGAGAACAAGATGGAAAGCATAGGCTTGAAGAAGACTCCCATGGGCATTGTGCTAGACCTTCTTGAACAGCAAGAAGAAGGCATCACCAAACTGGCTGACTACCTGGCTAAAGCGAAGGAGTAAAAGAAAACATGCATGAGGTTTATGGCTCTTTGGGCACTTGGTTGGGCTTGACCAGCATCGCTTTTCAGTCTGGGTGTGTGACAATACGCAGACTGCGAAGATGAAGTGTGGCAAAATAAACAACCCCAAGTTATTCAAGGACACCCTGACCAGGATGGGGAGGTGATAGTATCCCTTCTGTGACATGCTAAGAAATCTGACACACAAATCCAATTGGTGGGTCATAGCACTATTTTGTGGGGGGAGGGGGGAGGGGGGCGTGGGAATTGAAGGAATGCCTCCTCTAAAACTATTTATGTTAGTGTTTTTCAAAGTATTCAAAGTGCACTAAATGCAAGCAGCCCCTTTCACTCACCTGTCTGTCCAAGAAGATAAATCCAAAGTTAGTATGAATGAGGTCTTAAAAGTCCATTTTACAGTGTTTTGCAGTGCATCTTAATGTGCCTCTTGAGTGGTCTCTGTTTCCAAATGGAGAAGTGGAGAACTCAAATGTAGTCACATAACATGCACAGCTTGTTAGGACAAATCCTTATCTTTCTCCATTTACAAATGGAGACCTTCATTCTGCATGAGAATTGCAAGTCTGCATAGATAACATCTAGCAAACAAACATTCCTTCAGTGAACCTATGCAGAATTAAAATATTTGGGGGGCAGGGAGTTGCATAAGAATACGAACATGATTTTCTGTGCATGCCACATCCAACATGCTATTATATAATAGAATTATGTAGTTATTTAACTCGGCCAGGCTTGATCTGCTATTAAATAGAAGTATGAGTCCTTTTAGTCAACACTTATAGATATATTTTATAGAACAGATGAACTGGAAAATGGACTCTTAATTTTTGCTGATAATGTATTGTACTGGAACGAAGGGTGGGACTGTCCTGGTTTTATTTCCTATAAGGGGGAAAAACCAGTTCATCCAACCTTTTACAACATATTTAAAGCACCTTGAATTTTTGCTTGAAAGATGGTTGAAAACTATTCTAGTCCAACATATCACACACCTGCATTTTCTTTCTCCTGTGTATTTATGTGCTGTGATCAGACTTGTTTATTTATGCAACAGATGTCCACAGAATAATATCTCTCTCTCATGTGATTCTTAGGATTGGTGTTAGCATTGTAGTCCTCTGCCCACTCTTCCTTTTTAAAATTGAGAGATGTAATGCCTCATTCCATACCTTAATTGTAAAATGATTAGTATTTTGTTGGAAATATGGCTCTATCTATGTATTCTAGGATTTAAGAGAAGTAAACTGGTTTTGAACTGTATGTTGTCTCATTTTAACTGTGCTGAGTGATTCTTTTCAGTGTTTGATTTAGCCAATGGCTCCATCGTTGCCATTTTGATTCAAAAATAGAAGAAATAGTACACAGATTCTAATATAATTTTACTGATGCTTTCTCAGTGCAAATTATTTTAAAGGATGTGATCACAAATGCAAAGCAGACACATTCTTGATTCTGTTTTTGACCTGGGCAAGTGTGATGTGTCTGAAATATGTGGTTGAGAGACAAAACTCCCTCTTTTGAATTGGGTCTATTGCCATTTCATGACCAGCGATGCAACATTTTCTGTGGATCTTGCTGTTGGGTTGCTGTTCCCTGTGAACACTGCTGAGATGTGCCTGGCCATGGAATTGTTAACATGCACAGAGTTCCGAAGAAGAATGTCTACTCAAAGAAACAGTGTTTGGATGTGCTTTAATGCATGCACAATTGATCTCTGGTAACAGAGGCAGGAATTTATAGGCTAGGCATTGCAAATCCCTTTGTAAATTAATGTACTTTGTAGACTTTTACCATAGTCTTGTCATGGTTGTATAAAAAGATGAGTTTCCTTCTCAAACCCTCTCACTATTTTTCATGTAAAACATTCATTTTTGTTTTGTTTTTAATTGAGAGTCTTTAATTCCTTTGTGCTTTATCAATAGAAGCGTCTCTTTTCACTAGTGTCGTTGGTGCCTTTTAACCTTGGGGAGATATGATGTATCTCTTGGGGGGTGCAACTGGGGGGCCATAGGATGCTGTGGACCTACCCCTCTGTAGTTCGAGAGAAAGGACGGTCTGTGGGAAACAGGCCTCCCTGATGTGGTGATGGAGGAATGATCCACTGACTGTGCTCAGAGGACAGTAGAGCCTGAAACAGGGGAGGCCTAGGTGTGGAGGTCTGTTGTTCACATGACATTCGCCCAAAAGAGAGCACAATAAAATAGCCTGGGAACTAAGACATTTTCTCCCCCATTAGGCTTAGAAAGGCTGTAGATCATCTCATGGTGAAATGTATGGTATGTGTTATTTTAAAGTTGCATCCATAAGTCACTAAAGGACTGTAGTAATTAGTAGTACCTGATGCTTCAAGAATTTGCTGACTTACCTGCGCTCTCTCTCTCTCGCTCTCTCTCTCTTACTCTCTCTCTCCCCACCCTTTCTTTCCTCCAAAGAACTGTCTTCACTTTGCTTTTCAGGGTGCAGCAACAAAGAGGTGAGATAGGCAAACATATAAGGAGCTAGTTTATCCTTCTGACCTCCCAGTGAAACCCGTGTTGAGCGTGTTCCTCAGCATGAAACTTGAAGTCCCTTTGCCTAAATTTACAAAGAGATACCATGTTTAGAAACTCCTTATGGTGCTGGCTGTATCGGCTGTCAACATTGACCGCAGCTGTGCATAGTTGTTTGCTCTCCACGCCCCCCCCCCACTGCCATGTACTGCTCTAGCTGATGAGCTGTGCCATTACCTGTGATCCCCACATAAGTCTGAATTCAGCCAGACTACTAGCTAGGAAAAGTGCAGTCCCACTCTAGTCTATCCTCCAGTTATTCATTCTGAGCAAGATAAAACTGATCTGATAGCTGTACAGTGGTGCCCCGCAAGACAAATGCCTCGCAAGACGAAAAACTTGCTAGACGAAAGGGTTTTGCGGTTTTTGAGCTGCTTCGCAAGACGAATTTCCCTATGGGCTTGCTTCGCAAGATGAAAACGTCTTGCAAGTTTGTTTCCTTTTTCTTAACACCGTTAATACAGTTGCGACTTGACTTCGAGGAGCAACTCATAGAACGCGGTGTGGTAGCCTTTTTGGAGGTTTGTGAAGACTTTGGTGATTTTTGAAGCTTTTCCAAAACTTTTCCGACACTGCTTCGCAAGACGAAAAATTCGCTAGACGAAAAAACTCGCGGAACGAATTAATTTCGTCTTGCGAGGCACCACTGTACTGACTGGATCTGAGTAACTCTGAATTCGGGTCTATTACACTGTAAAAACTTTGAACACTGAAATGCCATACAAGTGAGCAATAGCTATAAGAGTAGAGAGAGACAATGCTCAACTCCAAATCACTATCTAAACTTTCATCTATGCAGGAGCTTCTGTATGTTGCAACCCTTGAAGTTTGCTGATTCCATCATCTTTGTTCTGCCCCAGATATATTTTTACTTAGCAGCCATTCGCTGTGCTGCCACATTATTTTCCTTCCTGCAGTGTTGCTTGATGGCTAAACTGAAAAACTTGGAAGCTGCAGGAGACAATTCTTGGGACAAAAGGGTTGCTTAAAATCTCTAGAAAACAATTTTAAAATTCAAGTTGTGTGTATGATCTGTACCTTCAATGGAGCTTACTATGGAGGTATAGGATTGTAACCTAAGTCTACACCACCCAATCTCTCATCGCATTGTTTTTTTCTACTTCCCTACCACATGGGCAGCAACCAAGACAACCACAGGTCTGCCTTCTCTGGGTTGTATTCAGCTAAGTCCTACTTGGAGTAGAGCCATCAAAATTAATGAACCAAAGTTTGCCATGCCCATTTTAACTTCACTGGGTTTGTGCTAGCATTGAATTACATCCTCTGAAATTTATGTCCTGACCCTGATCGAAGGCTGTGCTCATTGACAATGGGGCTTGTGAAACTATTTCTTGATTGATTTTACTTAGCCAAGCAGCAGTGAGCATTTCAAAGCCTGTGTGCTCTTAGTGAGTTTGTGATTAATAGGGCGATGAGCAGCTTTCAAGATATGTTCATGTACAGAGATGGGGATTCTGTGGCCCTCTGGATGTTGGGTTATAATTCCCATCATCCCTGATGATGGGCCATGGCCTAGGGATGATGGAAGGCTGCAGGTTCCTCATTGTTGATACAGTCAGTGGAAAGTACACCACAATGGCGGTGAGGATAGGTTGTCTTTAGTTGTTATCCTAGGAGGCAGCTGCTGCATTGATCTGTAAATGGTGTAGCTCTGCAACTGAACAGTGATAAAATGCAATGTATCTAAGGCAGCATAAATCTGCTAGGTGGTAGCTTGGTATGTCTCAGTATAATAGAACAGTTGCCCGGCAGGATTCCTAATTTAAACTGGCATAAGTGTGACATAAATTCAAGTTTGTGCAAGCCTGAAGCATAAGCCTCTTTTGAATTTAAGGGCCTGTACTCCTTTGCCATAAGTAAAATTCAAGTTTGCATGTTATATCAGAGTCCACCTTTCACAGCAGCATGTTGTACGTGCCTGTTTTACTCATTGCAGATCTGTATTGCAAGTGTCTCCCAAGCAGGAAGAAGAAATACATTGGCCTCAACTTATAAGTAGGTTGCCATCAGCAAAGTTGTTGTGTGCCTCAGTCTTTAGGTACAGCTGCATGCACGATAGTTACATAAGGGAAGTGTGTTAAGGGGGGGGCTGCTTGCGTGTCTCTTGTGGGGGGAACAATGTCATTACAGCTTTTGCAATGGAAGTGCTGTAGTGGTGAATAAATGAGAGGCATAAACTGGTATAAAGCTGAGAGGCATAAATAAATGAGAGGCATAAAGCTGGTTGTCACAAGTTAATGAGAAAGTGGATGAATTTACACCAAGCACACGCCGCAATATATTCATTGCTTCTGGAATCCTGCAGTACTAAAAGCAAAAGATCACAAATGAAATGGACATGTACCTGTTTCTCAAAATCTTTCCCCTCCACACACAATATGGGAGAGACTTTATCTTACATACATTGCAGCGCTGTATTTCGCTCTTCAAAAATCAAAAGAGCTGGCCAATTAAGTCATTGGCCAGGCCAGCTTTTAAAAACTGCTAAATAATTGGCCAAGGGTGGATTATCACCTTTGTCTCTAGCGACTAATCTCCAGTCTTCTGCAAGGACCAGGCCTAGTTTTCTCCTCCAGCTTGTAATGAACTTGCAGTTCTGAGCTGGGCAGTCCTCCAAGCACCTGGAGTCACTCATCTAGCAAAGGACTCTGCTCTGCCCCAGCTCCTCCAGTCCATTAACAAGCTGCCCCAGCGGATATCTGAAACTGCAGTCCCATGGCTGTGCTATACAGAGGGTGGCCTTGACAGTGGGGAAGGAAAGAGACAATCAGGGATGCAGCAAGGACAGGGTGGAGCTGCCAGGGGTGAAAGGAGAGCTACTCTTCTCCAAGAGCCCGAGATGCCATGTTTTTAGACAGTGATGAAGAAGAATAAATGAAATTGCAGAAAGTGCCCCACTGTAACTTGAAGCTGTCAAGAAAGAATGCAAGCCTGTCAGCACAGCAGCCTAGGAAGTGGCGTCAAATGTTCTCCAAACCAGTTTCAGCTGTCTTCCCTGATTTGCCTTTGGGTACAGATGTAGGCCACTCACACTATACCTAAATGGATAGTCCTGATAAGACATGAAGTCTTCACAAAGACAAGCTTTGCTGAGAGCTGAAGGCCAGCTTTTATGGCCACAGGTGGTAGGGTGAGGTATCTGCAAAAGCCAATCCTCCAGAGCCCTCGTGACATGCTGCTGCTCCTCATTGTCATTTGTTTGCTCACCTGCCCTCTTATGGGCCAGAGTGGATGACTATGCAAATAATAATAATAATAATAATAATAATAATAATAATAATAATAATAATAATAATATATTATTTATACCCCGCCCATCTGGCTGGGTTTCTCCAGCCATTCTGAGCGGCTTCCAACGGAATATTAAAATACAATAACCTATTAAACTTTAAAAGCTTCCCTAAACAGTGCTGCCTTCAGATATCTTCTAAAAATCTGGTAGTTGTTTTTCTCTTTGACATCTGGTGGGAGGGCGTTCCACAGGGCAGGTGCCACTATTGAGAAGGCCCTTTGCCTGGTTCGCTGTAACTTGGCTTCTCACAGTGAGGGAACCACCAGAAGGCCCTTGGCGCTGGACCTCAGTGTCTGGGCAGAATGATGGGGGTGGAGACGCTCCTTCAGGTATACTGGACCGAGGCCGTTTAGGGCTTTAAAGGTCAGCACCAACACTTTGAATTCTGCTTGGAAACGTATTGGGAGCCAGTGTAGGTCTTTCAAGACTGGTGTTATAGGGTCTCGGTGGCCACTCCCAGTTACCAGTCTAGCTGCCGCAGCAATGTAAAGGAGGAGCTGCAGCTTTGGGCAGCCATTGCTACTCCCCAGCTTTCAGTCTAGATGGATGTGATAGTAGAAATGGGAAGGGGAACAGCTGGTAGCTGCAAGGAGAGCCCACTGAGGATGTCCTGCCAGCGGTTTCCTAAAACCTTAGGAAATCACTGCTTGTGGAGTCTTCACAGCCACCACCTCTATATCTCGGCTTTTGTGGCTGATGTACAGCAACCGGTGCTTTTTTTCTTAAAAAAATGTTTAGGGATACTCTCACTTTGACTCAAGAAAATCACCGGGAAAGGAAATGAAGCCGCCATCGGAGGTGGTAACAACGAAACTGACCAATCACCATGCTTCATACTCCTACTTCATACATTAAACGCTTGCTTCCATCTAAAACACCGTGACAGGAAATGAGGCCACCATCAGGGGTTGCAACAGAACTGACAATTCACCATGCTATTCAATGGAACTGATGATTCACCGTGTTAGAGAAGAAACTAAAATTTTTTAGTTTCTTCTCCCGTTAGATTCACAAAATGTTTAGGCGTATTCGTACCCCCAGGGAAAAAAGTACTGACAGCAACCATCCCTGAAAGTAGATGTTCATTTCTGTTGCGGTATCCTTCATCCAATAAAGATGAAAGGAGGTGTGGTTTGCCAAACACCCAACACACCTGTGCTGAAGCTGGCAGACAGAGATGCCCCACAAGGATGGGTGAGTGTAGGGGAGAAGAAAAACTCACAAAAGGACACAATATGCTTCTGTAAAGTTTAAAAGCAGAATGTGACATGACTGCAACAGGGATTTCCTGAAGGAATCTATAAAAGTTATAACATAGGGGATAATATCCCTCTGTTCTCCACCCCTACCCTCTGAAATTAAAGCCCAGCAAGCTGACGGAGACTATAGGGTGGCACTAGCCCATTACAAGAGCGTACGTGTGAATTATTAACCATTTATACTGTTTCCATTCTATCCTTTTCAAACATCACTTCAACAGGTGGCATGCTTTAAGCATTGTTCCCATGTCTTCCATTTGAAGGAAACAGGTCCTGGAACAATATGAAGCAACACTTGCACAGTCTGTGTGTTTTGTTTTGTTCTTTTTCTTTCCTTCTCCAAGTTGTTTCCTTCAGCTGAATGGGGAGTAACTACTCCAGCTCTTTGGGAAGTGGCACCTGTGCAGCAAAAATAAGAAATGTAAATGTAGGGTAGTGGGGGGGGGGGAGAGATATATCCTCATCACAATCTTCTTCCAAATGAAACAAAATGGTAACTGGGTTCAATTCCCTACCCATGGTATAAACAAAATACCCTTCAATATATATATGCCAGACACGTTGTGACAATTAATTCAATCCCCTACAAGCAATAGATGATCTCTTTACAACCAAATCCTAAAAGCGTAGTTTAGGCAATCCATCCATTTCAACAGAACTTACTTTCCACATAAATTTATTACCAGGCTCAGCATAAGTTGTTGTCTACCACAAGTACATATAGAGGGTTTTTTTAATTTTAGAAATGTCCCGGGCTTATAATTTTGCTTTTTGTGTTACTATTTTTTGCAATATGCTTGGTAAAAAGGCATTGTACTGAGCTGCAGGTGGGATGAACAGCTGAACTGACAAGCTTAGGCCATCCAGGTGATGGATGGGATGAGTATGCTGACTGTTGATTGTTCTCTAACGAGCATTGCAAGGTGCTTGTGGCTGGAAGACACTCAGTGCCAGGTGTGTGCCTCATCTGTTTATGCACACACACAACATCAGCTTGTTCCTTCCCTTCACTGAGGTGCACAGCGGCTCACAAACTGTATCTGGAATTTCTTCTATAAGGTAATTGCAGGCTGTCCTGACTTACGGTGTTATATGTTTCTAAACCCATTTCCACTGATTTTCCATTGTGGGAATATATGGATTGTGGGAAGTAGAAGTGCTGGAATAGAAGGTGTGAACTGACTACCACCCCTTTCACCAGCAATAAAAGCCCCTCATTTAACTGTCCTCAAATTGACAAAATGGACATGTTGAGGAATGTTCTCCTGTGTTGTTTTATGTGACTGAAGCTTTCTAGAATTTTTACAGTTTGGAAGGCTACAATTAAACCACTAGACTGATGTATATATAAAAAGGGAGAAATAATGATGGGCATTAAATACAATAAAATGCTCTAGCCCTGCCCAGGCTATTTGTCTATAACAGCTATTTAGTTCAAGTTAAAACTAAGAATGCTGCAACAGATCGAAAACAGAAAGCATTAAAACTGGCTCTGATTTTAGATTGCCATGTTTCTAGACAGGAAGCTAGCCCAGATGTCTTAACGTAATGAAGGGAACCGCCAGGAGGTGTAATGTATATTGCGTGACTTTCAAGCTTGGAAAATTACTTCTGAACTACCGAGGAAGACATCATTAAAAGTAACTGCTATGGGTGACCTCAGTGATTAACAGGTGCAGGACACGGGACCTGATCCAAGTGAAAATATCCAAGGCATGCAAAACACCCTAAGGATAGAGATCTAATGTGGGTGAGCTTTTCCAGCTGTGTAATTGAGAGGGGGGATTTGTTGGAAAATGCACCCTGCATCTCCACATCTTGCAATGCTCTTGGTGGCTGACACTGGAGATGCCCCACCTGGGGTCAGAAGGATTTCAGACAAATGCTCCTCCTCAAGCAACATGACTAGCGAAGGAAAAATAAGACGTACTAAATGTTAAATCTGGGCACTTTTTAGCCACTTCACTGTGTGTGAACATATATACATCACTCACATATATTGGTGCCACAGTGTGGAGAATGTAAGACCTACTGAATACACTTTATCATTAATATGATGTGATTGCCCTTTTAGGAACAGAATCAGAATAAACAAACTGTAGCAGAAGGGCCAGTGGTTACCACTATTGGGCACCCTCAGGTAGGAGATCACAGCCAACTTTCAGACCCTCTCTAGGACTTGCGCCTCTTCCTCGTTATTGCTTTCTGTTCACATGTTCCATTAGTAATGTCAGCAGTGATGGAAGCAAGGTGAAGGAGGAGGAGCCCAGCTCCCCTTGAGGGCCCACTCAAGGAGGAGGCTCACAAAGACATTTCATCCCCGCCCCCCGAGGGGGTGGGACCCCAAAGCCAGCACTGGGTAGTTTCCAATACAGTGGTACCTCAGGTTACATATGCTTCAGGTTACAGACTCCGCTAACCCAGAAATATTACCTCAGGTTAAGAACTTTGCTTCAGGATGAGAACAGAAATCGTGCGGCGGCAGCATGGCAGCAGCAGGAGGCCCCATTAGCTAAAGTGGTGCTTCAGGTTAAGAACAGTTTCAGGTTAAGAACGGACCTCCAGAACAAATCAAGTACGTAACCAGAAATACCACTGTACAGACTTAAATGCTGCAATTATAATGGATCTAAAAATGCTGACAACAACAACATTGAAAGGCGCATGCAGTGTTAATGCCATCCACCTGACAGCTGCAAAGTATGGCTGCACTCAGAGTAATATGACCATATTAGCAACACCACCCCCACCCCCACTGACATCTGCATGTTGAGCCTGAGAATATGTTGGAAGCCGCCCAGAGTGGCTGGGGCGACCCAGTCAGATGGGCGGCATATAAATAATAAGTTGTTGTTTGTTGTTGTTGTTGTCATTTGTAGTCTGATTGGTAGCCTCTCTCTTTTAGCTGAAATTGCCAGAGACTGAACCCGGCGCAAAACATGGATTCCTCCATGATGCAAGGGATCCTTCCAAAATTACTTTAGATAGCTACTATTAAAATTCTCTCTCTTTTGAAAACAATAAATGTTCCACCCATAAACATGCATCATAGTTTGGAATTTTTTTAAAAAATGTGGGTTTTTAAAATAATAAAAAATACAAAAATTCCATCATTAGTATTTACATAATATTAATGTGAGTGCACAAATGATGTTTGCATGCTTTGGATCCTAAGTCAGGAACAGAAATGAGGTCTGCCCAGTTGCAGGCCATTCCCCCTTTCCCCCCATCTCACATGGCTCAGGAGCCCTTCCCTCCAGCCTTCATGAGATATCTGCGGTGGAAATAAGGGGACAGAAAACTTTCCTTCCACGGCCATCACCAGTGGTGGTGGTGGTGGTGGAGGTCATCTCAATGGGGAGACACCACAGGGATTTTCCCTTTGGTGTCTCTCCTTCTGGGGAGAAACCTCCTTCTCCTTATTAGGGTGCAAGGACTGCACCCCCATAAGAGTGGCTGATGGATGGTGAAAAGACTGTGAGTGAGAGGCAGTACATAAAGTGAAGATCTCTCAGAGTGAGAGACTGGGTAAGAAAAGGGAAGTTAACCAGTGAAAGGTGGGAAGGTTTGTATTTTTTTCTGGTGAATGGGGAATTAAGAGTTACATTTGTTCAGAAAGGTATTTGCATTTCTTATACATTTTCTGAAGGTTTAGATCTCCTCAGGGCTGGTGCTTTTATTAGGCTGCCTAGGGTACAGACCTCAGAGGGGCACAGTACTGACCTTTTAGGGACAGTTTTATACAGATTAATTTTTTACATCTTATAAATTTCTGATAGTATTTTACTTCTATATTTTGAAGAATTTCATCATTTTTGAGGTAATTCATACATTAGAACTTTTTAAAAAGTATATATGAAATAGACTGCAGAGTTGATTGGAGGTTATGTTACATAAAAAGTGAAAATGCACTTCATTTTAAATCTTAAAAGTCACATCTTAAACTTGGCAACTTTATCAACTAAACATGCCCAAGCATCAGATACACTTCACCTGAAGGAATAGGTGACAAAATTTGTAAAGGAAAAGGCATGCAACATAATATTTTTATGTGCCTGAAACAGAGACTTTTCAGAGGCTTTAGTTTTAATATCACAGGTTTGTTCAAAGTTATTTGTGTGCTAAAACATTTTCTTTTGTATTTGAGGAAGAAAATAAAAGATTGTTGTATTACTTATTCCTGCAATTTACAAATTTAGCAGTTTCAAGTTTTGTGTATTTCATTTTTTCTACAAGACATCTGGGATCACAGAATCACAGAACTGTAGAGTTGGAAGGGACCCTGAGGGTCATCTAATCCAACCCCCTGCAGTGCAGGAATATGCAGCTGTCCCATACGGGGATCGAACCTGCAACCTTGCTGTTAACAAGTGAGCTATCATCTAACCAACTGAGCTATCCTGTGACGTTTGTGTGCAAGTACTTAGCCTTGCTTAGGGTGCAAAACAGCGTGACACGGGCACTGGATAGCCTGCTGCTGATTTCCCCCTCCCTTATTTTTTTAGGAGACTGTTGTTATTAGATGTGTATTATATTTATAGTTGCGTCTGAGATAAGCAAGTTATATGAGCTTCTGGATTGTACAGGGTTTATAAGAGTGTGTATAATTTGGCACTGTTATTACCATATATTTATTACTATGTATTGCTTATTATTCTTAACTGTATCTACATAACCATCCTAATGTTTTGTATTGTCTGGCTATTATGGGATATATTAACATATTGTTTATTATGTTCTATGTTGTAAACTGCCCTGTGGTTTATTTTGCTTTTTGTTTTCATTTTGCAAAATGTGGTACAGTATACAAATGTTAAAACTAAATAATAATAAATAACTGCAAATGTTAGCTATATATACAAATAGCTATATATACAAATTGCCAGTACATGACACCCAATTTAAATTAGGATAAGAGTAGGAGATAGGGGGACTATGATCCTATGGTTCCATATGCAGATCATTCCCTGCGGGCAATCTGCATATGGAAAATGTCCCCATTAAAGTGAATCAAAAGTTTTCTTCCAGTGCAAATTGTGGCTCTGGACTGGGACTACAGTGGAGGTAAAGGATTTGTTCCTTACCCTCTCCCTTGGTAGGGTGATGATCTGGATCAAGCGTGGTGGGTTGGGATACACCGACACTTTGTCTAAATTGAAAACCCTTGCATTTAAAGCAGGCACCCCCAAACTCAGCCCTCCAGATGTTTTGGGACTACAACTCCCATCACCCCTGACGACCGGTCCTGTTAGCTAGGGATGATGGGAGTTGTAGTCCCAAAACATCTGGAGGGCCGAGTTTGGGGGTGCCTGATTTAAAGGCTCGGAAACATAGCCTTTGCAATGTGCAATTTCACCCTTAGGATCCAGGCCATTGTCTCCACAACACACAACGTTGTCATCCCCAAATGACTCGATTTTGAATGAAAGATCTTAAGATATTGCAGTATTTTCCTACTTCCTTTTTTCACCCCATTGCACTCACCGGTTTCAGATAAGCTACGTTGCTCTGGCGAATATCATTAAGTAGCTGATCTCTAGGAGTGACTTCCACCAGAGGAGGTGGCCGTCTTCTTGGAATAGGCTTGAGTGTCTTGATCACATCTTTGAGGTTGGTTTTTTCAGCAGGCTCCACATATTCTTTTATGGTGGGTTTCCGCTGGGTTCTCTTGAGTTTCACTATTTTGAAGTCGCCGCTGCTTACCTTTTCAGGTTCTGGTTTTCTTGCAGGCTCGTTTTTCCTGCCCGCAGATGGAGCTTTGGGGACTGGTGGCATTGGAGGTTGCATCGAAGGAGGCATCACTGAAGCAGGCACTGGTCCCCCTAGCAATTCCCACATGCCAGGAGGCAACCCGAGTCCGTTCTCTAACATGGCTATTAGCTCTTTCTGCTGTTTTCGTTGCTGCTGCTTTTGCTCCTCTATCCTTTTCTGCCTCTGTTTATCGAGGTTTCTGCTGAGCAGATTGGTAACCACCATTCTGGGACCTGGAAGTTCAAAGTGATACCCTATCTTGAGCAGTGTAGGGTTGGCTTTCAGTAACCTGGCAATCTCTGTTTCTGCTTGATGGCCCAACATGCTTCTCTGGTTGTGAAAGCGTAGCTCAGTCAGCTTCTCATTGTACTGCAGACACCTCATAATTGCAACAATTCCTTTACCCGAGATGAAATTTGAATCAATATTCAGTGTGGTGATGCTCCTGTTTTCACGCAGCATGTTGGCCAAGGCAAAAGCAACATTATCATCTGCCCCCACATTGGCTAAACTGAATGTTTTGATGTGCTTATTCTTTTTCATAGCATTGACAAAGTCCACCAGCATTTCCTTGGGGATGTTCTCAATGTTGTTCAAGTTGAGTTCTGTCATGCTTGGGTCATTCTTCTGGACCTTTCTCAGGCTCTCATCTAAATTGGTTTGATTTCCTGAAGGCCTAGCACTTAACTTAATAAAACTAGTATCTACAGCTAATTTTTTGGGAATATTTAATTTTGATGCTTTCTTTTCATTATTTTCTTGTTTTTCATCTGATCCCTCTGTTTCATGTTCACTTCTGCTGTCCTCTTCACCATATGGTTTCTTTGTTCCCAGTTCTTCCTTATCTTTCTCTTCGTCCTCTTCCTCTTCATCCTCCTCCTCCTGTTCTTCCTCTCCTTCCTCCTCTTCCTCCTCCTCTTCCTCTTCCTCCTCCTCCTCGTCATCTTCTTCTTCTTCTTCTTCCTCCTCTTCACCTTCCTCTTCCTCTTCTTCATTCTCTTTATAGTCTCTTACGTCTCCATTTGTTTTCCCTGCGTTATTTTTCACAATCTGCTTCTCATTACTAATATCTGCAGAATTTTCTTCGGACTTCTCCACAGTGTGTCTCTGCAGAAAACAGAATGCTAAGAGCTGAAATAATTTAAAATAGTTTTGCCTCATCTACTAAATAAAACCAACAAACTTGATGTGACATTTGAATTTGTTTCCCCACTGTGCAGATGAGTTATTTTAAAAGAAAATACACAGTTCTAAATTCCAGTATGTACTATGCTGGAATTTATTCTTTACTTTTCACAGTCCAAATGCTCTGATGTCAATATTATTTGAGTTTAATTGGCTTTGTCTGCTACATTACTATTATACAATAACCTTTCATATGTCAAAATCTGGAAATAACTACTTCATTATTTTATAATGGGTTTCAAAATAATATACATTATTAGACTCATTCTGCAGTCAGTCTGGTTGTTCCATTTCTCCACAGATCCCTCTGGATGTCAAATGTATTGGTCTTCTGGCTAAAACATCCATTTCCTTCCACTGATTGCCCTGTTTTCCTATCCACAAAATAACTATTGTTTTAGAATTACTGTAACCATAGCATTTCTTCCTCCATCACCACATACAGGTGGACATTAAACAAGCCCCACAGGACACTGTAAAAGAACATACATGTGGGGTTTTCAGTAGTGTCTGAGTAGCGGATCCACCCCCGTCCAGCCCAGACACTGAGGTCCAGCACCGAGGGCGTTCCGGCAGTTCCCTCACTGCAAGAAGTGAGGTAATGGGGAACCAGGCAGAGGGCCTTCTTGGTAGTGGCGCCTGCCCTGTGGAATGCCCTCCCATCATATGTCAGGGAGATAAGTAACTATGCAAGCTATAGAAGACATCTGAAGGCAGCCCTGTATAGGGAAGTTTTTAATGTTTAATTATGTTTTTGTATATGCTGGAAGTGGCTGAATCAAACCAGTCAGATGGGTGGGGTACAAACACTAAAATTTATTGTGTTTTAAATTTATTTTGTATTTAATATTCTATTGGGAGCTGCCCAGAATGGCTGCAGAAACCCAGCCAGATGGGCGGGGTATAAATAAAAAAATTATTATATTATAAATTATTATAATTATTATTAGTAGTAGTAGTGACTGGCAGGGCAGAATGAGGTAGGGCAATATGGAAGTGACTGCCAATAACTTACAGTAAGTGTGAGAGGGGTAGGGAGGTTGGTGTGGTGTGGGGGCAGCAGCAGGAGGGTTGAATTGGGTCTGCAGCCGTGCCCACACTGCATCACACTTCCTGCCACTTCTCCCCTCTCATTTACAGTTACTAGCAGTGACCTCTGCACTGGGAAGCCAGGTAAGCAACCCACCCTGCTCATGTTCTGTCCTGCCATTGGCTACTTACTAGGGGGTTATTTTTACAATTTTTAAAATGTTGAGAGCAATCATAGTACACATTATTTGGTCCGAAAGACAATAAAGCTGAGATATGCTCAATGTTTAGATTTCCACTCCATATTTTTCTGGTAATTCTAAGATATCGGAATCCATATAATTTCCAACTCAGTGCCCCCTTTTCCCCTGGACCTGCTTAGCTTAGGCAGTTGTTAAAGATCCTGGTAGTTTAGTTTAATTTCCAGCCATCCTAAAGCAATTTACAATGCCTGCTAGAGTAAATTTGCCTGGCACCAGAAAGATGACAAAGTCAGCACCAAGCAAGCTTGCCTGGGGAGAGCCCTGAACAATTGGGGCGCTACCACAGGAAAGGCCTGTTCTCTCATTGTTATCCTCTATATACCTGATTATACTAAAATCTTTTTAGTATATATATTTTTTAATTAGCATGCTTTGCCGTCGTCACTTTGTCTGGCTTTTCCTGAATAATTTTAGAGCAATACTAAGCACAACACAGTCTTTCTACTAGTCCTGGTGTAATTGCAGCAGTAACTGTAAGAGTCAGTAAAATATTTAAGCAATGTCTCAGTTTCAGCCAGGCGGGGTTATGGAACCCTAATTTCAATTCTCGCTCTTTTTCTTTGTTGTCTCATATCCTTTTAGATCTACTGTATCTAATGGAGCAGGAGCAATAAAGGGTGAGACAGGTCTCCTACCCCACTCCTCTGTCTGTGCCTTTTGTTTTATTTCTCTGTTCTCTATTCTTCTCTGTTGACTAAGTCACTTCTCTCTCTTCCACTATTTCTCCTAAACCACTACATTTTGCCCAAACCTCCGCTGACATCTGACCATTTCTAACTGATTTACGCTGCTCACTTGTCAGTGCCTGGTATCTGACTTCATCTTCATCCTGCCCAGGTGAGACTCCTGAGCACTTCTATGCAGGAATAGTCTTGCGAAAAGTCAGTACACAACCTTCTCCTAAAGCAAGGCGTTTCTAAACCTTGCAATGGAAAAGCGAAGCAAAACCAAGTACACAATTGTTCCTGGCTTATTACATGTGATCCAGAGGACATTCCCCTCAGTGTTTCCCAAGCAAGGAAACATGTTTCCTCAGCACTAGGACTGAAATTCTGAGTTATTGTGAAAACATGATTCCAACTCCCTTGCATTTGTATGTTTTAAAGTATGGTTTGCTCCCCTCACTTTAATTGTTTCTCCTTTCCTAAACCACTTTGAGGTTTTGGGGTTTGTTTGTTTTTTGCAGTCAAGCAGTGTATAAATTTTATGAAATACGTAAAATAAAATAGTGGTGTTTTTGTTTTGCTTGTTTTTTTAAAAAGCTTAAAAGTCCCATATCTTTGCCTCTTTGGTATCTGAGAAGAATGAGCCTGCTACTCTGTTTCTGCTTTCCTCATAGCTTGAATTGCTTTTGCTTACACAGATAAATGTTTAAATTGCTGCTTTTAATTCTCTGTACTTCCATATTTCATTTTTGCATCTTTTGTTGTGAGCTGTGTTTAATTATAAGAGAAGAAGGACACGAATAGCTTTAATCCATCAATCAATTCTTCCAAGGCTGAGTATTATCTATTTGAACCATTTGACTTATGTTGCATTCAAGAATGAATCTCCTCTCTCCCATGGAAGTCAAGGAGCATCTTCCAGCCAAAAGACCTCACCATTTCATCTCTAGGAGGGTGTGTATATCCATCAGTTTCCAGTGCCTGCCTAAGGTGTTCCTGCACATCATACCTGCATCACACAGAAGTAAGGAAAGCAAAGGCACAGCAGCATGTATTGCTCTTCCTGTGTTAGAACTCCATTTTTATTCTCCAACTTCACACCTGATCATGTGAGCTTCTGCACTGATCCAGTAATTCATTGGGCTTAGGTCATATGACAATAATTAAAACTGATTCAAAAACCACATACCGGCTAAAATAGTTAGGAAGCACCTTCCTTTATACAAGCTCGCTTTCCCTTTAAGATCCCAGGCAGCGGCTTAGTCCAAGGGCTGTCTCTGAGACAGGTACATTTGGCTAGGATGTGGAAAAAGAACTTTTAGGTGGGAGCTCTTCGCTATGGAACTTCCTTCCCAAGAAGGTCTACTCTGTCTGCATTTATAAAAGCCAGCAAAATGCCCCCCCCCCGCAAAGCCTTGTAGCACAATTCAATTAATTTAATTATTATTTAGATGTTGCTATTCTGTGTGTTGTAGCTCCCACGTCACCACGAGAAGCATGCAGAATAGTTGCATTTCCTGTTTCTTACCTCCGATGGCAAGAGAGTGACAGGCACTCGTTCATCCTCATGCATCCGCCTTGAGGTCTTCTGCCAATACAGGTAGTCAACAAGAGATCTGTGATCAAAGTTTCCCGTCGGTGGCTTTTCAGTCTGGTCTCTCTGTATCATTCCAACTGGCACTTCAGGGTCTGGAGCCATGACTTCCATTTCACATTGTAGCTCCTTCAGTTCTTCGGGGGAGAGGTTTGCTAGGATTTCATCTTCATCGATCTCTTCGGAACAGATTTCTTCTTGGTCAGAGTTTTGGCTGAACTCAGACATGTTCTTTGTTGATGTAAGAAAAAAAAAAAAAAGACCCAGAAACGCCTAAAGGGAATTTAAGAAAGACAATAACCAGAGCTGGTTATATCTTCTTCAGTTTTATGAAACCCTCAAAGCCCCTAAGGTTTGTGGGAAAGATTTTTTATTTTTTTTGCCCGAAATTGCAGTACAACTCAATCTTAGGAGATGCTTGTGTAAGAGTGAGCAAGGGCTGGAGCATATGGTCGGTCTATATTAAGCAGCACTTGGCTGGGGGAGGAGAATTTATGGAAGTGCTGCCATGTTCTGTTTTCAGCAGCTTGTGTCAGCTGTGTAAGCCCCTTCTGACATTTCAGTACAGCTGTTGTGTAGCGCTGCAGCTTCTCCGCGGTAATTTGCTGGAGGATTCCCCCAAGGATATGAGATTTATTGGCTCATGATATATACAAAATATTTAAATATAGGGAAATGAATGCTACTCAGAGTGGCCTGCGCATGACCCTCTATACCTCATAGGTCCACTCCAAGCTTAGCTAATGCTCAGGCTTTGTGCTGGTCACCAATTATTTTCATCCTCGGCACGTATCAGTCTTCAGAAAATGATTGATTTACGATGGCCAGTTTAAATGGCACTGGCAAAGATCGCTGTATTTATTGTCCCTAGCACTAAGGAATGCCCTTCGGGCACGTGCTCTGTGGAGTCACTGACATTTTGTTTTAACAAATCAAAGGAGCTGGACAACAGAAGCATCATCTGACAATAAGCAAAACAGCTGTTATTTTAAGACAAACATTTCAGTGGAGAAAGAAACGAGGGAAAGTGCTATTTATAGACTCCCATGACCCGCAAATAAGACCTACCCTGTAGCACAGTTCCTATTTGCTAATTATAAACATTTTGTATGATAGCACTTCAACAAATGATGGGTTTTGCCTCTGCAGCTATTGCTATTGCAAGAAAATGTATGGCACCTTGTCCGGCATCACCATGAAGGCGGGGGCTTTTTTTTTTACGTAAACCTTGCGCCAGGTGCGAACACCTCTGAGGTGCCTCCGTAAGCAGAGCCTTAGCCCAGAACTAGGACACCTGCAGAAATAAAGATGCAGTAGCAGATGTCCTAATGCCTAGGGCCATGGCTTCATGAAGCCTTTGGAGATCCATCTCCATTCTTTGATCCTCAGCATTATTGGGGAGATCATCATCACCCTTGCCCAGAGGCAAATGAAGAAACTGGGGAATCCACTAAGGGGCCTTCAGCTTGTCCATAATGCAATTGGGCAAAGTGTGAAATCTCTGAGGGGCAAGACCAAGAAACCCTCTGGTATTGCCCATTCAGCTGAGGGGGAAGGGAACCACATTGGGCTTGATGCCTAGAGCAGTTGTCACTGTGGAGACTTCCCTCCTAGTTATCATCCTGCCCAGAAGCAGTCTTAGGGAGAGAAATCTCCAAAGTCCAGCATGTATTCTTTCTTAATGGGGAGAAACCCTGGGAGCACAGGCAGGAACAGGGGCAAGGCTTGGTTGGCTCCTCCTCAATTACAGGCAGGGGAGGGGAAGCAAATTCATTCACGCAAGTTGCTGCCACCTCCCCCGGGGCAAAAACTACCAGACTAACCATAACTTTTGCCCCCTGAGCCAGAGAAATCTGCTCCTTGGCCCCACTTAGGTACCAAATTTTTTTATTTCAAGTGTTGGCAACTCTTGCTCTAAGCATTGCAATAGTGAGTACTATGATTATTTTGGTTGTGCCTATATAAGCAGGCCAAACTAATTAAGTGAATGTAATTAACATTATAAGGGATGCGGGTGGCGCTGTGGGTTAAACCACTGAGCCTCTTGGGCTTGCCGATCAGAAGGTCGGCGGTTCGAATTCCCACGATGGGGTGAGCTTCCGTTGCTCAGTCCCTGCTCCTGCCAACCTAGCAGTTTGAAAGCACATCAAAGTGCAAGTAGATAAATAGGTACCGCTCCGGCGGGAAGGTAAACGCCGTTTCCGTGCACTGCTCTGGTTCGCCAGAAGTGGCTTAATCATGCTGGCCACATGACCCGGAAGCTGTATGCCGGCTCCCTCGGCCAATAAAGCGAGATGAACGCCGCAACCCCAGAGTCGGTCACGACTGGACCTAATGGTCTTTACCTTTACCTAATTAACATTATAAAAATAAAAAGAGCAGCAACGAGGGCCCTAAACAGAACCAGGATCATCAGGGACAGGGAGGTGGTATAACCCTCCCGCTCCCCTGCTGCCCCTGTTGAACCCTACCCCAAGCTGCCATTTGTATCCTAATGCAGCCTCCATTGGCACCAGTGATGCTGCGTGTAGGCTGTTAATTAAAAGGAAAGTGTCGCATGACACTTACTCTTCCCAGCCAATCCAGACTTGAACAAAAGAGTGCAGGTGTGCCCATGGCAGACCATGCAAGACTTTAGCTTCAAGTCTTACTATTAGACTGAAAACTAAGCTCTAGCAGGATATTTTAAAAGATATTTCTGCTGGAATCAGCGTCTCATTGAGGCTTGCTTTGCAAACCAATAATTTCTTGAGTTATGTAAATACAGAATGAAACAAACTGACACAGAAAACTATAACTACACAGTTACAAGAAAGATGGGCCATATTTGTTAGTTTCATAATTGTAGTATTAAGGAAATAACATTGCATGGGAATGTGCATATCAGAGTCCTAATCATGGCTGGTGGGTGTTGTTTGTTTGTTTGTTTGTTTCCCAAATAAAGCTGCTTTTGGAGGGGTAATTCAGAATTGTGGAGAGCGGCACACAGTCTTTCTCCAGCCACCACTTGTGCACTCCAAATTGCCACATCAGCTGCTTTTCCCTACAGGGTTCCAAACACGTGACTTCATAAATTCCTGTTTAGAGTAGAGGCGTGTCAGGCAGAGAAAAGGTTAAGCATCTCTTTCTCCCACACATCTTCTTCTCAGTGCTCCCCATCTTTTCCTGGGGGAAGGGTTTCCTGCTGGGTTTCAGCTCCAAGAGCTTGCACAGAAAATGAAGTTAATTCCCCCGAGTTATTTACAACAATTCCTCCCAAAATGTATTGTATACGCGCACCTTTGTACTGCTGTGACACAGTTTTCTTCCTAGTCGGTGCTAAAGACCTTGACCTTTAGGCTGAATCAAAAGCTGCTTCAGTGACATAGATCTGAACTAAAAAAGATGGGCAGGTTTTCCTTCTGGGAGAACCAAGCAACTAAGCTGGTCCAGATGGTTGCTAGGGCAGTTCCTGTTTGTTGTGGGGAGAAGAATGTAAAACTGGAATGTGGACAAGAGGTCAGACGTTACACGTCCAATGACAACTATCGGTACCCTTCAGATATGCAAATAAAATACAGAAGAGGAAAAGTGGTTGGTTGCGCTCATGGGTAGTCACTGAAGTACAGAAGGTTTTGCTTATTGCAGGTAACTATTACAATTTGCTATTTGCTGGAATTAACTCTGCCAGTACAGAGTACACATATTGACAGAGACAGTTATAACCCAGCGACAGTTTAGCAGATATCGGCAAGGTTGGCTCTGGTTTTGGGTGTCATGAAAGAGCAGCACATTGTAATGTATACAATTAATATTTGTTGTATTTTTACTTCCAGGGAGTGGAATTTGTGGGATTTTCTGCTTCAGGTGCCAAAATAATTTGGCCAGCCTTGGGTACTTGGGGAAAGGCAGGTGTTGCTTGCTGCTCAGCCTCAAGACAAGGAAATGTCTTGGAGTGGCCACTTATGGATTGGCAAAAAAGAGGAAATAAACCACCCAAGAAGTGGATGAAAGAGTAATTTCTTAAAAGGTGCACATGCTAATTTGGAAATAATTACTTAATTTAAATAGAAATAAAATCTCACCATAATGGGGAAGATTATGCCCAGGTGATTTGTGTGTGCTTGATCAGTCTGATGTCCAGGCGTGCTGCCCTCTTCAATTCTGTGATTGTATAAATGGGTAGACTGTCACTAGCTGGTGTTTAATTGTGGGCGTATTCTGCAGGGTATTATTGATGCAATAATAGTGCATTAGTGGTAGTTTTATTCTGGTTGTTTGTTCTGTGATGCCTCCCCAATGCTTCCAAATTATTGCCATCCAAAGGGGCTATAGGGCAACAAACGCAGGACAAAAAAGTTAACCAGAATGTTGTGGTAGAAAAAATTACAGGATTTCAACAGGTAGTTATGGGTTCTGCACTGACTGGAAATAAAGCAGTGTGACCACACCAAAGCTTCCACAGGCGCATACAGTACTGAAAGGAATAATGTGTGCAACCACCCTAATAGTATGAGTGCAAATGATAATGATTACACACTAAAAGGGAGGTCTGGAGGCAAAGGTGCTATCAGTATTTCTGGCACTTTACAAAATTACATAAGCTTGGTGTTCATTTTTTTAAAAAAAAACACACACAAATAAACGATCAAACGGTATATACGTATTTGACTAAGAGCCCCAGTACCTCTTTATTTAGAAACTTATCACTGTGGATTGATGAAAGAGGTTGGGACTAGAAGCGGACTTAACACACTTTTCACTGCAAAGGATTTAAGGGGTCAGTTTGTGTTTTGCTTAGGAAAGTTTGTTCTTACTTGGGTGATCTAAGAACTACTTTAAATAGCATCACCATTAGTTAAGTGAAAGAGATGGCTCGCTTCTTTTTTATTTTTAAAAAGGAATAGGTTCTGTTTATTGCCAATAATTCATTGCTGATTAGTATTTGTTCCCAACCACTGTGCTCTTTGAAAACCAGGTTTGAAAATCAATTACCAAAGACTAGGTTTGCCCACCCCATTCAGAAGCCTACAACTCAACAAATAGGATGAATGCACTAGATTTATTGTATGTCTATAATAGGTATACACTATGCCAGGATTAGCCAATACAGTGCCCTCAATATGCTGTTGGACTAAATTTCCTTAATCCATTTGCCATGCTGATTGGGGATGATGGGATCTGGGAGGCACTGTTGAATACCCCTACAGTTTGTTGTTGCTAGTAAAAAGCAAAGATAAGCAGACATGGGAGAAGTTAAAACAAGCTAACCATGTAAGTAGAGGGTGTATGGCCTTCTGTCATGGATGATCTATTTGAGAGTCCCGCATTGCAGGGGGTTGGATTAGATGACTCAATTATTCTGTAACTAATCTATTGCTACTCCCCCCCCCCAACAATATCCCATGAAGGCTATACTGTATGTTAGGGCATGATCCAAGCAAAACTGTACAAGACTAGGGACCATAAACTTCAATGGAAGAATTCAGCATGTACTTGCTTCCTCTCATTACAAACCAGTTTTATTTGGATGTGCTGAATTTAGAGCGGATTTCTCTTTTGCAAATTAGACTAATTATTGGGTTGTGCCATTGTTTGCCACTTGACTTTGCTGTCTACCTCCACTTTTCTACATAAGTCACCCACCTGCTCTACTTTTCTAAGGTGTTTTAAGATTGAAAGAAAAGGGTGAAGTGAGATTTAAAAATACTTGTTTGGAAATGCTCGATCCGAATCAACTAAATTAACATATTTGTCTTCCGCTCTGCTGTTTCGGATAATCTGCTGTTGATTGATTACACCAGAGGTTTTCAACCTTTTTGAGTCCACGGCTCCCTTGACCAACTACATTCTTTCTGTGGCACCCTTGTGGCAATCAGGAGCCAAGTTATGTCAGCCCTTGCCTGCAAAGCTGGCAGCCTCTCACCCTTTTCCGTACACCCTCCCTTGTGGAGTAGTCCCTCATCCTCCTCTCCCCTCTCCTTGGGAATCCTCTGGGCAGCCAATGCTGCCGCCCCTGGTCTCTGAGCTGCCACCCCCTGCCCCAAAGAGAAGTGCCTGGGAAGCCTCCCCTGGCCAGCCCCAAACACACCATTCAACTGGGGAGCTTGTAGCCAGGGCTGCTGCAGCAAACAGCTGTGCAAGCCTTTGGGAGGCAGAGATGCGAGAGGCATCACAGGAGGGAGGGAGGGAGGGAGGGAAGGAAAGAGCGACAGAAGCCAGTATTGCCCGCGGCACCCCTGACCATCATTCAAGGCACCCCAGGGTGCCATGGCACACGGGTTGAAAACCACTGGATTACATTAATAATTTGTTTCATCCCATCCCAAGAGCTCATTTTCTATAAAAGTATAATTATTATTCTACCTATTCCTAGCCATCAAAGGCTAGATTTCAGTCATGTAACATGTAACAAGTATATTTCAGCATGCCCACCTATGTATGGTGCCTAGAAAGGGCCTCAGTAAATAACCCCTCAAAAAATCACAATGCATGCTCTTACTGTTCGGTTTCTGTGTGCAGTGGCTCAGTGAACACACACCCTTAAATATCCCCACATTTCATTGGCAACCAGGACTGGACAAACCCCCCCCCCCCAATTCTAAACAGAGGGGAGGTGCAAAAAGCTGCTCACTGTGAGGAAAGGGTGTCTGGTGTAGCTGTAGTTAAGTTTGCAGATGATACAAAGGTGGTTGGTTTAATCACTGCTGGAGAAGGGGAGGCGGCCTATAGGAAGGAATTTGAGCAGTTGGGGGAGTGGTGCAGGAAAAACAACTTACTCCTTAACTTAAACAAAAGAGATTATTGTGGACTTTAGGAAATGTAAATTGAATATTCAGCCACTTATTATTGAGGGGAAGTGCGTGGAACAGGTCTCGGTGTTTCGATTTCTGGGAATGGAGTTGAGAGATGACCTAACCTGGGGAGAAAACAGCAAAGACCTGGTGAAGAGAGCACATCAGAGGTTATATTTTCTGAGAATTCTCTGGAAAAACAATCTCTCAAAGGACCTGTTGATGGCATTTTACCACAGTACTGTGGAGAGTGTATTAACTTATCATCTGTGTGTGTGGTTTAGGAGCTGCACAGTCAGGGAAAAAACAATGCTGTCCAGGGTTGTAAAGACTGCAGAGAGAATAATTGGGTGCACTCTTCCCACCTTAGATCAAATCTATGCTGTCAGGTGCCATAAGAAAGTTGCAGAGATAGCGCAGGATAGTGCGCACCCCAGAAATGATCTCTTTCAGCTTCTGCCTTCTGGAAGAAGGCACAGGGTTATAAAGACTATGACTAGCCACCTGAGAAACATTTTTTTCTACCCAAATGCAATTCTGGTTTTAAACGTAGTATAAGGAGTCGCTATAGCAGTATATTGTATTTTAAAATGAGGTTTCAGAGTTTTTAGGGGTTTTTTAATGTCTTATGTAGGTTTTTCAATTTCATTGTTCTGTATGGGACAATGACAATAAAGATATTGTATTGTATCGTAATTTAATGCTGGTGGGGAGTTATGCACCAATTTCTCTGTTTCTGCTTTTTAAGATGTACTGCCAGCCATTTTAGGTTACACCACACACCCATAGCAGCCATTTTGTGACTGGCACCTGTGGGTCTTTCAAAATTCCAAATGTGCCTGTTGGCTGCAAAAAGTTAGCAAGCCCTGTGAGTCTAGGCAAATTCCGAAAGTGGTAAGTCCCAACCCTGATGAGCATAAATAGGCCCTAAATAAAGGGGCTATTTATTTGATATAGTCAAAATGTGACTAATTGCTCAACCTAGAATTTTGCTTTCTGGTGCTTATGCCCAGGACATATCATTATTATAAGTGGTACCTCTGGTTATGAACTTAATTTGTTCCGGAGGTCTGTTCTTAACCTGAAACTGTTCTTAACCTGAAGCACCACTTTAGCTAATGGGGCCTCCTGCTGCTACCACGCCGCCACACAATTTCTGTTCTCATCCTGAGGTAAAGTTCTTAACCCAAGGTACTACTTCCAGGTTAGCAGAGTCTGTAACCTGAAGTGTTTATAACTCGAGGTACCACTGTATTTTATGCCTGTATAAGCACAACATCAAACTTTCTTGTCCTGTTCTAAACACCAGGATAGTCGTCCATAACGCAGTCCATAAATGGCTTCCTGATGTTATCGAATAAATCAACTGTGGTCTCTCGCTGGCATCTTATTCTCTCAAACCATGCCATTTGGGTCACTGAAGCGATCCATTCACCACTTGCAAATCTCCTGCTGATTTCTTGTCTGTAAATAAAGTACTTAGCTGCCCTCTTATATTTCCCTGATCTGCAACCGTTCCATCTTGAGGCCACGAGCTTGTGTGATCTGCTAAGTTAAGGTCAAGCCTCTTGTTAGGGCCTCTGCAGAGGAATTATCGAGGGAACACGAGATATTGTTGGCACATAAGGAACAGCAATTTTGATTTGCCATTTCCATGTATTCTGCCTTATCTCTGGTGGAACTATAATGGAAGAGCTGCCTTCTAAGATGAGGCCTAAACTTGTGTTCACTGGTAGCAAGCTATATTCTGGAAACTGCCCTGAGACCTCTGGATATATGGTGGTATATTATTATTATTATTATTATTATTATTATTATTATTATTATTATTATTATTGGTGTGTGGCTTTGGTTTTTCATAGTATTGCTTGTTTAATATTTCAGGTAAGACTATTACCAACCTAATTTTAAATGTATTTTGCACTCTTACAGAATGGTTCTGTGTAATACAAAGTGTAATCATACATATATTAATTCACTTAGCCAACCCTATCTTCCTATTATACTTTCCAACATCATCCTCTAACACCAGACAGAGGATGCTTCTAAACATTCATCCTGATTAGACATTGACTATTCAATGAGCAGTCATTCTGATCTGTTTGCAGGGAGGTTAGCCAATGTTGTGTCAAAACAAGTGCTATCCTACACTGTCTCATGGCATTCCTCATTGCAAAAAGTCCAGCCTTTTGCTGAAGTGGGTTTGTCGCACAGGAGCTGCAAATGAGCTTTAATTGCGCAATAAGAGTTTGCTGGTATGTGATTGAATAAGAGTTTGCTGGTATGTGATTGAATTCTGCACCCCCCAAGTGACCTGAGCCATCCCTAACCTGTACCAAACATGAAGATACAATGAGAAACCGTGTCAAGTTCAGTAAATGAAATTTAATTCCTCTGTAAGTGTGTAAATGGTTGTATATGTTAGAACCCTCGTTTTATTTAACATAAAGAATTGTAAATCTTTTTTGGGTTCTTCCAGCCATCCTCAATCTACCTTGTCAATCCTATCGAATCTAATCCAATTTTTTTGAATAATTTAAAAAAGAATATTTGGCCAATCTTTTTGAGAGATTTGTCTTTAAGGATGGATGATATGACAGGTTTTTTTTTTTTTTTGTTTTCTTTCATTTTTCCAGTCTTACATTTGGTTCTCCACATTTTTCACACAAGTGTGAGATTACTATTTTTTTAGTTCTCAGGAAAATTCATCAGATTTTAGTGTCAATTTCTTCTTTAATATACACATATTTGTAGGCACTTTTCCTAATACAAACATTTTTCCAAAGTGATTTGCCCTAATATAACACATTTTGTATGTTATTTTCACAAATGTGTGCACACTATGTATGTGCACACTTTACCCCAGTTCCTGCATTCTTTACAATATTTGGATGGAGAACAGCATTGCAAAATTCAAAGATGTGCAAATTTAGGGTGGCTGTGATCACAAAATACAAACTTGGGCCCTGTGCTTGTCATGTGATGCCCTTCTTTGTCCCCCACTCCTCGAGAGATTCCGTGGTGATTCCTGACTGTGGAATGCTCTCCTCAGAGAGGCTTGCCTGGCGCCTTCATTATAGGTCTTTAGGCTCCAGGCAAACTCATTCCTCTTTACCTAGGCTTTTAGCTATTAAATAATCTATGGCCTGTTACCTGCCTCACATAAGCCTCAAGAGCCACCCTGAAAGGGGGTTCAGATGAGCTTAGAATTCAGGCAGATACCTGAGTTCCAACCAAGGTAGAACTTTGAAATCTAGCACTTAGAATTAAAAATGAAGCTGTTTGAGCACTAGTCCATGGGTAGGCAAACTAAGGCCCGGGGGCTGGATCTGGCCCAATCGCCTTCTAAAACCAGCCCGCGGATGGTCCGGGAATCAGCGTGTTTTTACATGAGTAGAATGTGTGCTTTTATTTAGAATGCATCTCTGGGTTATTTGTGGGGCATAGGAATTTGTTCATTCCCCCCCCCCCCCATCAAATTACAGTCTGGCCCCCCACAAGGTCTGAGGGACGGTGGACTGGCCCCCTGCTGAAAAGGTTTGCTGACCCTGCACTAGTCTAACAGCAGCATTCTGTTAGTCTTCTGCTAGTCTTCAAACGCAGCCTCACACACAACATATTGCAGTAGTCTAATCTGCAGATTATCAGAATATGCAGAATAGTTTCCGAGATATTGCTGTCTAGGAGCCATATCTGGCATACCAGCCGTAGCTGGTGGGAGGCACTTTGTGACACCAATGTCATTCAAACATCCAAAGACAGGACCACGTCTGATGGCAATCTCAGCAGATACACACAGGCCAGAGTTGCCCAATGTGAGCATATCTCATTTGCTACTGTCCAGCACCAACAGTTAAGAAATTAAATATTATTCAAGGGTTAGGCGAAGGTAAAAAGACCATCCAATGACTGTCTCTACATCATCAAATTCCTGAGTTGCTGAATATACTTGATCTGAATGTATAATTCTTGAACGTCTCCCTATATACCCGAAGCTAAGATTAATTGAACAGATTTGTTTTGAAAAACTTGACAAGCTCAAGCATTTATGCTTTAGCAAACCTGAATGAAATTCTGGGAAGCATCATTACTGACATTAGTGATAAATGTCTCTTAAAGATGCCCCATAATTTTAGCGTAAACTGTCATGCTAACAATTTTTCACTTGCTAGAAAAGGCATATCAATTTTTAGAACTAGCAAGTTACACAGGCGTAATGAAAATGGTTTATTTTATGGAACTGTTTATAATGTGTGATTGTCTAACATACAAAGAGTGTTTTATGTAGAATGCATTACTGCATAATGTGAAGAATTTATGGAAACAATAGTTGTCAATTTCCCCCAAGAAAACGGCCCATGTTAAGTTTGTTCGTATCATTTTATGTTTTTTTATTCCTTTATCAGAGAGGCATCAGGCAATACATAGACTCATAGAATTGTAAGAATTATTATTATTATTATTATTATTATTATTATTATTATTATTATTATTATTATTTATTTGTACCCAGCCCATCTGGCTGGGTTTCCCCAGCCACTCTGGGCGGCTTCCAACAAAGACCAAAAATACACTAGAGTTGGAAGGGACCCCAAGGGTCTTCTAGTCCAACCCCCTGCAATACAGAAATCTCAGCTAAAGCATCCATGACAGTATATTTCTCCTTTGTTCCCTTCAGTAGTTTTGTCATATAAATTGTGACTTTTATCAACATAGTGCTTTACTATTGAGGAAGCAAAAAACATAAAATAAATTCATGTAAATACTTTAAATACTTACTGTATTCAAACATACATCTTCTGATTTCTTAGCCCATAACTGTCAGACATATACATGTACACACAGACACAAATACCCCTAGTATTTCCAGGTTTTTCTCCGTAAACATGAGGTCTAGAAAATTAATCATAAAAACAGGGGAGATGGTGCGGGGAAGGATTGTCAAGCTCAACTTTCACCATATAAAAACAACCTTAACACTATAGCAAAAGCAAAAGTGTGAATACTAGGGGTATATAGGCAGTGATCCTCATCACTGGATATATTCAGAAGTAGGTGCCATTGAAATGAATGGAATTTATTTCTACGTCGGTATACATAGGATTGTAGTAAGATAAAGCTAAAGGGGCCCCTGACCATTAGGTCCAGTCGTGGCCGACTCTGGGGTTGCGGCGCTCATCTCGCTTTATTGGCCGAGGGAGCCGGCGTACAGCTTCCGGGTCATGTGGCCAGCATGACTAAGCTCTGGCTAAGTTCTGGCGAACCAGAGCAGCGCACAGAAACACCGTTTACCTTCCCGCCGGAGCGGTACCTATTTATCTACTTGCACTTTGACGTGCTTTTGAACTGCCAGGTTGGCAGGAGCAGGGACCGAGCAACAGGAACTCACCCCGTCGCAGGGATTGTAGTACTGTCACCTATAAAAGGCATAACTTTCAGTACATCACATAAATCCGAGCCATTAAGGGATGACTTTCAGAAGAGACAGTATGGCATAGGAAACACCAAAGCGAAGCAAGTATTTATGGTTTCTAATGTAAGCACTTACCTACAGCGTGGGCAGGTATAGAGATCCCAGGCGAGTGGGCCACAATAGCCTTTTGCTCAACACCTGTGCTGCATCTTTTTCCAACTCTTCAGCCTTCAGTTCTACCTCCAGACGAAGCCGTGTCAGATGAAAGAGCAGCAGCAACCAACATGTTCACCTCCTCATGTGTCACCATTTCAATCCTAGGTAGTGGGGTCATCAAAACATGCCTGAAGTGCCTCAAATGTTGAATGGGTTCTATTTTTAAGATAACTGATGGGACAAGTGCTGACTCCAAATACTTCAGAGCAAATTCTGTCCCACTAGTCTTTCATTTAATTTTTTTGCTGATAACCCCCTCCTTCATTTATTGCTCTCTCCGTGGTGCCAGAACTTTAACCGGAGCCAACTGGAGAGAATGTACCCATGAAACTTAAACCTTGCCTCGTTTGTAAACTACTTTGTAACTAAGCATGGCGGGGCAAAGAAGAAGAACACAGTATTAAGCCCCTCGATAGCCTGTAATGTAATAGCGGGAGTCTGAAGGGTCAGATGATAGCTCTGTGATAACAACATCGGCTTGGGTTACAAGTAGTCATAGAGATGCTTTGAGAGGCTCCCAGAGACCCGTCCCAGTACACAATGAATGCCTACAGGCTATGTCCTGCCTTAAGATCTTGTACCAAAACCCTGTCTGCACTACATAAAACTAGCACAGCGTTGTAGTTAAGAGGTCTGGACTTAAACCAGGGAAATCCCGCTTCAAATTCCCAAGAAGCCACAAAGCTCATGGTGACCTTGTGCCAATGCCAGTCAACTCTCTCCCAACCTAGCTCCCCTCAGCAGGTTGCTGTTGAGGAAAAACTGAGGAGGGGGATATCATGTATCCCACCCTGAATTCCTGAGGGAATGGTGGGCTAGAAATGTAAGAAAGCCATTTTTAGAATTAAAACAGGCTCATAATATGTGGATATTTTATTTTTCTCTGGGGCTGATTATTCTCTCTCTCTTCAAATTAGTCTTTAAAGCAGAATCTGTTATTTTCTCGTACTGTCACACCACATAGCTGACCACTATTAGAGACAGAATTTGGTTTTTTTTTAACTAAATGGCTATATGGTCTCCTCCAGTCAGTAAATTCTTAGGTCCTTCTCTTCTAACTCTTGGCTAGCACAGGACTCAATGCCAGATGCCCCTTGGGAAACTTGCAAGAAGAACATGGTGGTCAATCCTTGTCCTTTGTCAACAGCAACTGTCACTGGAGGTATACTGGCACTGAACACAAAGGTTCCCATCTTTGCACTTACAGCTATTCGCTGTTGATAGATTTATCCTTCATGAATTTGTCCAACCTTTTTTTTAAAAAAGCCATCTAAGCTAGCCTCCAACCCCATATCTCAGGGGTTCTCAAACTTTCTTCCCTCAGGGTCCACTTGACTGGCTGGAATTTCTGAGGCGCACCAGTCACAAAATGGTGGTGGGCGGAGGCAGAGTTTGGCACAGCGGACAATTATTGGCATAACTATCTACTGATATTGAATCCATCTTTGAAAATTTCTAAATTCTTTGTCAGTGTTTTCCTTATAGCAAGCAGGCCCATTGTTCAGTTCCCCTCAAGCTAAATACAGACATTTGCTCTGGAAGTATTGTGACTCGGCCTCCCTGTTTTAAGCAGAATTTGTGGATCCAGAAGCACTAAATGGAAAAAGCTTTTCCTTTTATATTTTCCCTTTTCTGCCCTATGTGTCTCTCAAAGAATGGTTGCACATCTACTCTCATTTCTTCTCCTATTCATCTTTCGCACTCGGCTTGTATCTTCTCCCATTCCACATATTCTGACAGTTTCTTTCACACACACATGTTCTTTTATATTCACTTTCTCCTATAAAGGGTTTTTTCCTCTCTCATCCCCTTCCTTTCTATTCCCAGTTTGTTTGCGTATTAACACTTTTATCTCACTTTTCACAATTTCCTTCGACACTTTCTCTGGCCCTTTCCCCTCAAAGGAGACAAACCTTTCTTTGTTTGTCCAGCGCCTATACAGTGGTACCTCGGGTTACATACGCTTCAGGTTACTGACTCCGCTAACCCAGAAATAATACCTCGGGTTAAGAACTTTGCTTCAGGATGAGAACAGAAATTGTGCGGCAGTGGCGCGGCAATAGCAGCGGGAGGCCCCATTAGCTAAAGTGGTGCTTCAGGTTAAGAACAGTTTCAGGTTAAGAACGGACCTCCGGAACGAATTAAGTACTTAACCAGAGGTACCACTGTATGCAGTTTCGGTGAATGGCCAGGTTTTAGTGATGAGACAGAGGGAGATGAGTAAATTCTCTATGTTTAGGACACTGAAGTTATGACAAGGGCATGGGGTACCCAAACAAGTGTTTCCCTCATGAGGGAATATGGGGGTTCCAGCCAAGCATTTTCCCCATGAAGGAAACATGGAGTTTTTTAGGGGATTTTGAAATAGTTTTTATTAATTTCCCATTAATAAGATTCCAATTGGTATCAAATCAAATCTTATCACATCACATCACATCACATCATAATACAAACAATAAAGCCAATTATACATTCCAAATTAAAAAAAATACTGGGACTTCCCATGTTCTGGCTGTCAGAAGAATGTTTCTTTCACTTGTCCTGCATCTCTCTTCTTTTTTTCCAATTTCATAATTCCTACCTAAACCTTTATCTTATTTTCCCAGTCACCAGTGTCTAACCAAGCATTTGCATTGTAATTTTAAGGGTGAGGGAAGGAACATGTGCAGGTAAAACAAGTTCTTAATGACAACTACCATAAAGGTAAAGGGACCCCTGACCATTAGGTCCAGTCGTGGCCGACTCTGGGGTTGCGGCGCTCATCTCGCTTTATTGGCCGAGGGAGCCGGCGTACAGCTTCCAGGTCATGTGGCCAGCATGACTAAGCCGCTTCTGGTGAACCAGAGCAGCGCACAGAAACGCTGTTTACCTTCCCGCCGGAGTGGTGCCTACCTATTTATCTTCTTGCACTTTGATGTGCTTTCGAACTGCTAGGTTGGCAGGAGCAGGGACCGAACAACGGGAGCTCACCCCCTCACGGGGATTTGAACCGCCAACCTTCTGATCAGCAAGTCCTAGGCTCTGTGGTTTAACCCACAGCGCCACCCGCGTCCTTGACAACTACCATAAAATTGCCCCAATGTAGCCGTGTGTGTGTGTGTGTGTGTGTGTGTGTGTGTGTGTGTGTCTGTGTGTGTGTCTGTGTATCTTTAGACTCTTCCTTAAGGCCAACAGACGGGTTTATACGAATTTCCATGGGAGGGCAATCCAGATGATTCCCAAGCTGCTCTTGAGTTTAGGATATATAAAAGTCAAAGAAAGCATTCAAGGCAAAAACATATTATTTTAGCAGAAACAAGTATACAAACTAGAGCAGGTGTGGGGAACCTTTGACCCGCCAGATGTTGCTGAAGTACAACTCCCATCTGCCCCCAGAAGCATAGCCAGTGACCATTTTGCTTCTCCCGATTGTAAGCATCTCATGGCCCCTGTCTTCTTGTACCAAACGAAGCACTGTAAATCACATCATCTAGTCCGTTTGTATCTGCTCTTTTTCCTCTTTCCCTTCACGTTGCTGAATTACCAACAAAGCCATGACCCAAAGTGTCCAAAAATATATTGGTGTATAATTGTGGGGAAAGTGCATGCACTATTACTGGGAGCGTGTTAATAGCTGCAGGTGGGACCATCTGTCTTCCAGAGGCAGCTTGAGAAGAAAAAAACCTCAATAGTTGTTTGTGTACATGATAAGATGACTGGCTGTTGATAGAGGTGCTAGGCCTCAATTGTGTTTTATAGTAAGACAGGTGGCTCTTTTAGTAAGTAACAGTGCCTGTTCTTACAGGAAGCCTGAGGACACCTTTGACTTACGTGCCATTATTCCTATTTCCATTCTCCTCTTGGGTCATAAGTGACATTTTGCTCTTAGGAACACTAAGGTCTCCATGCCTTCAACCTCCAGTCATGCTAGTGTTTGTACATATTGAACCCTATTTATCTTTAATTTCTCGGACTATGATGACAGGCATATTCAGAGTTTGCCAGGATTTCCATAAGGGTTGCCTTCTCTCATATCCAGCACCTTGTAAGGACTAGCTTGCTTTCATTTCTCATTCCTTCCAATAATACTCTGGTTTCTCTTCAGATCGTATAAATCTTTCGCCTTTTTCCAATAATTAGTCAGCTATTTTCCAGGAGGGTGGGGTGGGTGGGGAGACAATGTTATTCATTTAGAAAAGCTCTACACCACTTAACATTTTGAGCAAAAAATCCCCAAGCAGTAAACAGAGATGATAAAATTCTAAAATGCAGTAGAATTATTATAATGAATATAAATAAAAGCACAACACAATAAACACAATGCTGCTGCTGTTGTTGTTTTTAAAAATAACCCATCATTTAAAACGCCAAGTCAACAATGTTGCCCATTATAACAGTAATTCAAAGCAGGAATGCACGGCTTAAAACTTGGTGTGTTGAAGATCTGAGATACACAGTGGTGGTTCTCAAACTGGGGATAAGAGAATTGCCCTGCCCTTGATAGGCTACCATAGGTGTGTCAACTCCTAGGGGCTGAGGTCCCTTCACTCCCCTATAAAATATTTGAGGTGCCCCCCCTCCCCAGCTGAATGAGATTGCCATTCAGATGGTGTTTGTGTGCCGCATCTTGTGATTGATTATGTGGGGCAGGACTTACCTCCTCCCTCCCCCTATTTTATTCAAGTTGGTACCCCTGTAGGCTACATTGTCTGGCTGGTGGGCTGCTTGTTCGATCACAAAACTGGCAGGTCCAGTTTTGACCAACATTGCTTGTAAAACCTCTTCCAAAAACAGTTGATGTGGTATCAAAAATACTTGAAAATAAAATAAAAACAACTACTTATATATGCACACACAGAGAGACCTGTAGCCCAAGCTGAGACAAAGGAGCAATATGCACTTTAAAATGGGTGGCCTGATGCAGTTCTCCAAAGCACTCCCCCCCCCAACCTCAGTAGTGCCCCACTGATTTTGACAGCGGCATACAGTGGTACCTCGGGTTACATACGCTTCAGGTTACAGATACTTCAGGTTACAGAGTCCGCTAACTCAGAAATATTACCTCAGGTTGAGAACTTTGCTTCAGGGTGAGAACAGAAATTGTGCTCTGGCGGCGCAGCGGCAGCAGGAGTCCCCATTAGCTAAAGTGGTGCTTCAGGTTAAGAACATTTTTAGGTTAAGAACAGACCTCCAGAAAACGAATTAAGTTCTTAACCCGAGGTACCACTGTAATTAAAACAAAAAGTAACCAGTGCTGGGGGTTTAAAGCTCTCTGTGCAGCTCAGCATCCTCAAATGGGGGCGCCCTCTCTGCCCACCATAATTATGGGTCTGCTGGTGTGGGGGAAGTTGTGTGCATGTGTGTGTCATATATGTGTGTGTGTGTGTGTGTGTGTGTGTGTCTGGGGTGTGTGTGTGTGTGTGGCACACCCACTGCTTGCCATGTGGCCTCTGGAGAGTTGGCCAAAAGTGAATGTGGCCCTCAGGCCAAATAGTTAGCCACCCCTCTGTTAAAACATTAAAAAATATCTTTTGAAACAAAACATAAGTGTAAATGACAAAATTCGCTGGAATGCTGATAGTCTGCTTGGTTATGATCTCACTTAGTGCCATGGGCATAGCCAGGGTTTTTGTTAGGGAGAGGGGGAGCCAAAGTTGCTAAGACACACCCCCCCCCGCCAAAATATACCCCCCAAAAGAGGACATTATGGAGGCAGGCTTCTCCGGGAGGAGGGGGCTAGAACCTATGTTAATTGAGTGCTTTAAATGCTTTTCAATAATTTTTGTGGATCGGGGGGGGGGGCAGTTGCGCCCCCGAGGCACACCCATGCTTAGTTCTTATATAGACTGACAATCAGCTTCAGACAGAGCCCCTGGCACAGCATACAGGAATATGAATACTTCCTACCTTACTGGGTTGCTGTGAGTAGAGTGGTACCTCGGGTTAAGAACTTAATTCGTTCCAGAGTTCTGTTCTTAACCTGAAACTCTTCTTAACCTGAAGCAGGACTTTAGCTAATGGGGGCCTCCTCCTGCTGCTGCTGCACCACCAGAGCACAATTTCTGTTCTCATCCTGAAGCAAAGTTCTTAACCTGAGGTAATATTTCTGGGTTAGCGGAGTCTGTAACCTGAAGCGCCTGTAACCTGAAGCGTCTGTAACCCGAGGTACCACTGTACTAGAGAGAAACAATATGCGAAAGGTTTTGAATGTGAAACCAGGCAGTGCTGTCATCCGTGTCTTCTTCTTTTCAGGCTTTCCCTGAAATGTTATCCCATTGTATTAATGATCCATATGATCTACAGATGTATTTTGTATTATTGGGGTAATTTAAGCAGTTCACCACCATCCGTGGCAGCACTGGCGGAGAAAGGGGGGTGTGGTAGGTGCGGTCCGCTCCGGGTGTCATCCCTGAGGGTGACATCGCTGCGCTGCTCCCCTGGGGCAGCTAGCTCCACCGCTGCATGGCGGACCTTCGGGTCTCAAATTTCAGCAGTGCCCTGTTTGATGCCAAAATTCTGAGCCCCCTCCCTTCATGGGCTTGGCAATGGGGGGCAAGGGGCAGCTGCTGCCCCTAAATCAATACAAATCTGAGGTTCTTCTGCCCCTAACAAAAATCCTGGCCACGCCCATGCCCCCCACTTTCAATTCTACATCATACGTGTGGCACCCCCCAGACTCCACACCCAGGGCGACCGAACCAGCCGCATTCCCCCTTCCACCTCTGCTACCGTGATATTTTTTTCTTAATATTGGCAGTGCGGAAATTTTAATAAATAAATACATATGTGATCAATGCAAAGGATCCATAAGCAAGACACAAATGAACAGGGCGAGCATTAGATAACACTGGATTTTCTATTAAAACTTAATTCTTGAGCATATTTAGTTTGCCGCCCATTTTTAAAACAAAACAACAACCCATGAAAAAGCCCATTTAGCCTGTAGTGAGGCAGATGAGACACTAGAGGTCCTCATTACTCTAGTTGAAAAAAAGGCAAAGGGATTTCGCCTGTAGATTATTTACACGGATGCCAAATATTTTCCCCCCTAAAGATGTTTGTTGTTTGCAATTGTCTGGTACCCAAGTGCTTGAAGGAGGAAACGCATTGTAACTGCTAGATACATTAGTAATGGAAATAGCACTATCTTAGATAACTAAAAATGGAATTAGACACATTAACGAAGGAGCTGAGGTAACTATTAGCCAAGATCCATGAAAGCTTGGTTGAGCCTCCATGTTTAAGAGTCTGTGTACCTCTGATTGTGTGGTTCCTTGAGACATCTGGTTGGCTCATGCTGGTTTTGTTATTGGTTGTTTCTATAGGGATATTGTAAGAATTTTAAAAACAATTTTATAATTCAGAGACAGTCCCTTGTGAGACTGTCATCTTAGGAATTTGCAGACATGTCCTAAACCCATGCATGGGGTTGTTGGCGCACAGAAAGGCCCTGGGCAGTGGTGGCTAAGATAAAAGCTCTGGATGAGGTTGTTCTCCCACTAAAAGAACATGTTTGGAGCTTAGGAGTGCTCTTGGATCGATCTTTGTCATTGGAAACCCAGATAGCCCAAATGGCTAGGCGTGCCTTTTACCACTACACCAATTATGGCTGTTCTTGGACTGGGGTGGTCTGGCCATGGTGATTAATGCATTGAGGTATGAATATAGGGGCAATTACTGTGATGTGCTCTACATGGAGCTGCCCTTGGGCCTCATACAGAGGCTCCAGCTGGTGCAAAAAGGTAAAGGACCGCTGGACGGTTAAGTATAGTCAAAGGCGACTATGGGGTTGCAGTGCTCACTCATTTCACTTTCAGACTGAGGGAACTGGCGTTTGTTCACAGACAGCTTTCTGGGTCATGTGGCCAGCATGACTAAAATGCTTCTGGCACAACGGGACACCGTGGCGGAAACCAGTGCGCATGGAAACGCCGTTCACCTTCCCGCCACAGCGGTACCTATTTATCTACTCACACTGGCATGCTTTTGAGCTGCTAGGTTGGCAGGAGCTGAGACAGGGCAACGGGTCAACCTTCTGATCGGCAAGCCCAAGAGGCTCAGTGGTTTCGACCACAGCGCCACGCGCGTCCTAAAACAAAACAATGTAGCTGGACTGTTGATGGGAACAGACTATCACCAGCACTTAACTCTGGTTCTGAAAAGCTTGCACTGGCTGCCCATATGTTACTGAGTCAGGTTCACGGTTCTTGCATTAATTTACAAGGCCCTTAACAACATAGGTCCAGATAAGGACCACTTGATCCCCTATACCCTTGCTCAATCAACTGAGATCTTATGGGGACTCAGTATTAGTGACCACCCCTCCCTCAGATACGTGGCTTGTATCCACCAGGCACCACATGTTTGTTATTGTAGACCCAATTTTATGGAACTCCTTTCCAGTTGTGATCAGGCAGGCGGCCTCCTTGTCCCTGTATTATTTTGCAACAATGAGGACTAGAAACCTGCTTTTATCCACCACAAGCTGTAGCTCTCATGTTTCTGCCAGAGGCCAAGAGCTGCCTACTGCTTTTGAAGAGGCTGCATGGCTTCCCTGAGAATACAGTGCTACCTCTGGTTACGAACTTAATTCGTTCTGGAGGTCCGTTCTTAACCTAAAACCATCCTTAACCTGAGGTACCACTTTAGCTAATATGGCCTCCTGCTGCCGCCGCACGATTTCTGTTCTCCTCCTGAGGTAAAGTTCTTAACCTGAGGTACTACTTCCGGGTTAACGGAGTCTGTAACCCAAAGTGTTTGTAACCTGAGGTGTTTGTAACCCAAAGTACCACTGTACTGTAATCATGTCACTTCAGTCGCAGTGGGACTGCGTGAGTTCTACCACATAGCATGGAAGTGAACTAATACTTATCTTCAAAGCTATTTTGTGACCCTTGCTTCCCATTATATTCATGCCCATGCTTTCATTCTTCCAACTCTTTCCACAGTCTAAATGTCACTTGTTGTTTTATGTGCTTCTGCCAATGAGCTTGGCGCCATCTCTTTCTCTTCCTTGGACTCCTTCCTTGGAAACTCCCTTTTCAGAAAGTCCTTGTTCCCAGCCGTGAGCATGTTTAAATGTACATGCTGTACCGCTGCAGCGAGAAGGTGAATGGTGTTTCCATGCTCTCTGGCTTCCGTCACGGTGTCTCATTGCTCCAGAAGCAGTTTAGTCATGCTTCCAGCATATGACCTGGAAAGCTGTCTGTGGACAAACGCCGGCTCCCTCGGCCTGTAAAGCGAGATGAGCGCCGCAACCCCAGAGTCGTCTGCGACTGGACTTAACGGTCAGGGGTCCCTTTACCTTTACCTTTAACTGTCCATGGGTCCTTTACCTTTATTTTTACAACAATGAAAAGAAATAATAGCTGCAACATAACAAAGGTAGTTATCAATAAAACATTAAAAATATACAGTGGTACCTCGGGTTAAGTACTTAATTTGTTCTGGAGGTCCGTTCTTAACCTGAAACTGTTCTTAACCTGAAGCACCACTAATGGGGCCTCCTGCTGCTGCCACTGCGCCGCCAGAGCATGATTTCTGTTCTCATCCTGAAGCAAAGTTCTTAACCCGAAGCACTATTTCTGGGTTACCAGAGTCTGTAACCTGAAGTGTATGTAACCTGAGGTACCACTGTACAGTACACCCTAACTGAACAACTTCCACATCTATCACAAGATCTAAAAGAAAGATACAAAAGGCCAACAGCAACAACCTCCCTCACACATAGTAGGACTCAGAGTATAGCTATGAAGATGCCTTTTTCTGCAGCATGTGTCTTGGTTTGGTATGTAAGGCTGTGTCAGCTGGAGTTTTCCCCCTCTGCAGACACCTCCTGCAATGCATTTGCTCCATGCTGGTAGCTTATTGTGGTCTGGATTGCCAAGGCTGATGTGCAGGCAGCTGCTGAATGGGTAGCCCTGCCTCTTGAGGAGTTTAGATGAGATGCCCTTTTAACTCCTTCCATCTCTGATAGCAGATGCAGAACACAGCTCCCAAGAGGGAAGGATGAAAGAACTGTTTTTGAATTGAGAAAAGAGAATTAAGGGGAAACACTTTGATGGTTTTCAGATAGCTCTTTTTACTGAAGGAGGCACAAGAACCATAGAATCAAAGAGTTGGAAGGGACCCTAGAGGTTCTCTACTCTAACGCCCTGCAATGCTAAAGCAAAGGGTTATGAACAGCAGGGAGGCAAATTGAGTGAATGCCTCAAAAAATACCCTGGTTGTAAGAGACATCATTGCTAAAATAAAACTCTAGGGGTTTCCATATAACCCAAGGTTTATTTACTTAAATATTCATAAATTGCACACTCCTCATAAAATATCAAGGCGGAGCACAACAATATATCCAAGTACAATACAGTGGTACCTCGGGTTAAGTACTTAATTCGTTCCGGTGGTCCGTTCTTAACTTGAAACTGTTCTTAACCTGAAGACCACTTTAGCTAATGGGGCCTCCTGGTGCTGCCGCACTGCCGGAGCACGATTTCTGTTCTCATCCTGAAGCAAAGTTCTTAACCTGAAGCACTATTTCTGGGTTAGCAGAGTCTGTAACCTGAAGCGTATGTAACCTGAAGTGTATGTAACCCAAGGTACCACTGTACACTAAATAAATACCACAAAGCCTACATGAAACAATAATAAAAATGACTTGATTCTTGAGACAGTTTAAATGACAGTGTGAAAAGGCCTTCTGAAAGTTAGCAGCGAGGATGTCTGCTAAATCTCAGTCAGAAGAGTATTCCACATCATGGGGTCAGCAACACCAAAAGCCCAACTTTCAGTTGAAAGCAATCCGGCTTCCAAAAAACTGGGGAACAACTAACACTGATCCTCCAGATGATCTGAGTGACCCAAGCACTCTAGGACTTTGTATTTCAATGCAGGAACACTAGACCTGCCTCGGTAGTGCAGATGTTTTAGCAGAGCTGACACAAAGCAGCTTGATATTCAATTCCTCGTCATGTGCAGAAGTGGTTATTTTTCGGACTACGGTTTACATGCATCAAAGAAGTAATTTGAGATACCATCTGAGTCTGGATGCAATGTGTCATAGCATTGTTGTTGCGTGGCTTTGCAAATGTGGTAGCAATTCTGTTGCTTCCCAGAGGCCTTTGGTCAGTTTCTGTATCCAGTTGGTTTCACTTAAGTCTTACGATGGTGTCTGATACATATTTTTGTTTACAGTATCTTCTCATTCTTCACATTCACTAAAGTCTCCCAGTGAATCACTCCTAACATTTTTAAGCGAGCTATAGACATGTTTAGTATTGTTTTAATCCACACACACTAGTTTTTATCCTGGGACCATCCATAAAGTGTTGCAGTGTATTCTCACCTGCTAACTGAAGTCTTCCCCTTTAGCGTTCTGGCCAGTAACTTCCTCCGAGAAGAGCATTCTACCCACCTTCATAAATGCCCATTTTTAATTTCCAGCTGACAATATTCTGTGATTAATGAGCATGCTGAGTCTTCACTGGACTGGGGTGCTTTTTGCGTGCGCATGTCTTGCCCCTGCATATTTGTATGTCTGCAAACCTCAGAGTTTCCTCCCTTTTGTTTCTCAGAGGCCCCCTTTGGCCTTATTTCTTTCAGTACTAACCATCTAAGTCATGGGTAGGCAAACTAAGGCCGGATGCGGCCCAATCACCTTCTAAATCCAGCCCGCGGACGGTCCAGGAATCAGCGTGTTTTCACATGAGTAGAATGTGCCCTTTTATTAAAAATTCATCTCTGGGTTACTTGTGGGGCCTGCCTGGTGTTTTCACATGAGTAGAATGTGTGCTTTTATTTAAAATGCATCTCTGGGTTATTTGTGGGGCATAGGAATTCATTCATCCCCCCAAAAAAAATATAGTCTGGCCCCCCCACAAGGTCTGAGGGACAGTGGACCAGCCCCCTGCTGAAAAAGTTTGCTGACCCCTGATCTAAATTGATGGAATAGCATGTGATTAAAAAGGGAAGATGTTTCATCCCCATAAATACATACTAGTCAATTAACTCATGGGTTACAGTTACTTGATTGATTGATTGATTGATTGATCGATCAATCAATCAATCAATCAATTGATTCGATTTTCGCATAAAGAAAGCATTAGTTCTGAAGTTAAAGGCATGCTTTGATGGTTTTCAGATTGAGCTCACGTTTGTGCTAGAGGTCATCATAAGAAAGAAGGGGAATACAACAGCATGTGCTGCTTACAGGTTTTCTAGGTCACCCCAGGGTATGTATGGTCTGAAAGCAAATGAAGCTGTGTCTGGATGGGTGACTGCCTAGGAACCACAGTATGCCATCTTAGGTTCCATCTCAGAAGAAGAATATAAATGTAAGAAAATAAAACAAAATAGATTTTTAAAACCTACTGCCCAATCTATTGTGGCTTTCTTAGGCAAGCAAATGCTTAAATAGTTGATTGAATGTTGATTTATAGACTTGTAGAGTTGGAAGGGACCCTTAGGATCATCTAGTCCAACCCCTTCAATGCAGGAATATGCAGCTGTTCCATAGGGGGATCAAACTTGAAACCTTTGCATTATCAGCACCACGCTCTAACCAGCTGAGCTACCCAGGATGCGATCAAAAACACGGACCCACCAGTTAATGGCAGAGTGCGTTCTCTTCCCCAAACAACCCTTATTTCCGTGGTGACAGTCTAGTCTGAGCTTGGGAAGAGGGCACAAAGGGCTATATTGGAACAATCATGGAAGAACATTTTGTTCCGCTGAGAGGCTTACCAGCTACTGTTTATTTCCCCAACCATATACTTCACTTTGCTAAGAGAAAGGGAGGAGGGATGGCAAGCCTTTGTAGTTGTCAGCACCTGAGGTGTGCCCTGCGTTGACGAGGTTGTTAAACCAGTCATGGCATCAACTTGCTGGGGAAAAGTTGTTTTGCTGGGCAATGGCTTTATGGCACTGACCGACTCGGTATCGGTTGAGATTTTACTGGCACTTAATTTTTTTTCTCCCAGATGTGGCAGCTGAGCCAGAAGGACGTGCAAAGCCAGCAAAGCTGAAACTAGTATTTCCCTTCCCTTCCTTTTCTGCCACTTCTTTGACTTTTTGACAGCAAGAAACTGGATTATTGTATGTAACAACATGTGAAGAACGAATAAATCAGGGGAACTCTGCCAAAGGGTCTACATATTTATAGAGAAGCCAGTGAAGGTCCCTGTAAATTGAGAAGAACCTAAGAACAGACACCCCCCTCTGTTAACTGGAAAAACCCCAACAGAGTTTATTCACAAGCTTGTAAGAGGCGGCTTCGTGATCAGGCCAATGATTGATTTAGCCAATTATCCATCCTGTTCTCACAGTGGCCAACCAGATGCTTACGAGAAACCCCAAAGCAAGACCTGAGCGCCACAGCACTTGCCACACTTGTGATTTCCAGAAGTTGGCATTTAGAGGCACGCTATCTGTAACCATGGAGCTAGAACATATTCATCATGGCTAGTAGCCATTGATCACAATGGCCGTATTCTATTTCCATTGTTGGAGGCACTATGTAGTGTGGGAGTTAAGTAGCTTTCCTTCTGGTGCATTTCAAGTAACACTTTCTAAACAGAAGAGAGTGAGTTACGGAATTGTCTACCTCAGAGGTCGGCAACCCGCGGCTCCGGAGCCGCATGCGGCTCTTTTACACCTTTGCCGCGGCTCCGCAGATCCTCGGGGACCCTGAGCAGAAAAGCAGAAGCGCCAGAAAGAGGAGGGGGATGGAGCTGGGCAGCCGAGCCGGGCAAAGCAAGGCAGCGGCGGCAGCGGAGCTCGAGAGGCGGCGGCTGCTGGGATGGAGGAGGAGGCGGCGGCGGCGGCCAGAGAAGGGCTGCTGCTGCTGCTGCTGCTGCTGCTTCTGCCGCAGGAGGGAAGTTCTGCCAGGCGGCTTCACGGCTCTTAGCTTCCCCCGCCCACCCAGGCCACGCTCTCCTCAGCCCTGCGCACGAGGCACCTGAGGCGAGGGGGAGAGAGAGAGCGCGCTCGAGATGGCGGGGCGGTGTGTGTGTGTGTGTGTGTGTGTGTGTGTGTGTGTGAGAGAGAGAGAGAGAGAGAGAGAGAGAGAGAGAGAGGGGTGGCGGTGGTGCTTCGGGATCCTTTTCCTTTTCCGTGCCTTTCTTCTGAGTGGCTGCCGAGTTGAGGGAGAGCACCTCAGGTGAACCACAAAATGGGCCCGCCCTCCCTGTCAGGGAGGAAGGGGTGAATAACGTCAGTGACGGGGAGGGGGTCCAGAGGTAGCCAGCAGGAGAGGCGGGGGAGCACGAGAGCAATTGCAGAGGGAGGGGGGCTGTTAGGCACCAAAATCCTGCATGCGGGATTTCCCCCGTTCTCTTGTGCCTATGCAATTCCTGCCCTTCTCCCTTCCCCCTCAAGATTTGCTGCAGAGACAAGCAAATGAAGAAGGGAAGAGTATTAGCTGGCATGTCCCCGGATCCCATGGAAAGCACTACAGATTCCTTTGCTTATTTTAAGTTGGCTTCAAACCTGTAATTGTGCAGGTGTATGTATGTATACATATACACATATAAATATTCATATCTCTTCCCTCTCACCTTCCTTTTACCCAGTTTCTCTGGCACTGGTTTATAAATGCTGCTATGTAGAAATGATGAGAAAGTTGCACCAGCAGAAGGAATGGATATGTACTGTTAGTAAAAAGAGAGGGAGTTAAACTGCAGGGAGGGACAGACACTTTTCTATGTATTAATTTGTATAATGCCCTCTATGCACATGGTGCTTTGCAAAAAATGGATATGAGAGGTACCATACCCCTCTTTGCTATCTGAAATAGACTCAGGGAAAAGAGAGAGAATGGGGGAAGGGGAAGAATGTGTGGTTATTTACATTTGGCTTGTTTTGCGGCTCCCAGATTTTTTTTTCCCTTCGGAAACGGGTCCAAGTGGCTCTTTTTGTCTTAAAGGTTGCAGACCCCTGGTCTACCTAGTCCAGTGAAAGAACCATGTGAATTTATATTGCAATGGGGCCTTTTTTCTCATCCCCTCACTACACCCTATTACCCTTGCCATGAAAGAAGATAAATGACTGGAGCAGGAGATGGGCTTTTGGAACGAGTAGTGGTTCCAAGGCGTTCAGAAAATGTTTCTCTGGGGATCAGGACTTACCTTCTTTTTCAAGGGGCAGGAAGAAATTTGCGTATTTGTGATTGTTTTAATTGCCTGCAACTCATACAACAGAATGTGTTTCGCTTGAGCCATGTATACAGTTAACATTTTTGCAGGCATTAGTACATTAAAGTGGACTTGCGAGTATTCAAAGGAGGCAAATTTCTAAATGCATTTCTCTTGGAGTAAGCCCTATAGAACTGGACTTGCTTTTGAGTCGACTCATAGGATGGCTCTGCTAATGCGTGCTCTGATTTACAGCTTGACATTTTCCTGTTTCGCTTTTCAAAGGTTTTCCAGGGTGTGGTCAGGCACAAGCTGTATCTGTGATGTTCCAGATCAGCATGACAAAACCATGAAAGAGGGCAAACCTATGTTGACACCATCCCTTAAAAATAATTTCAACAACCTACCCCTATATTATGTACTAGTAATGTAATTGTGGAACACCATTATGGTGGTTACTTGGGAGGAAAAATAGCAGTATGCATGGTTCTACTTTATACAACCTCTCATTTTTTGTTGTTGTTCTTAAAGCAGCTTTTTAGCCCTTATGCCTGCTCAAATAGACTGAAAATGTGGAACCAATGCCCCTTTGAGTAGGAATTTCTGTGAAACTGAGCCCAAGCATTTATAACAGAAACAACTGATGTATTTTGCCCATTTACCCCTGCCTCCACTCCCTGTCTTTTCTGCTGTAGTTTCCTGTGTGTCAAATTTTAGACTGCAGGCTTTTGGGGGCAGGTATTTTTTTTCTCCTCTTGTACTATTTACATCATGCACATAGATGGGCGCTACCTTACAATGTTGTGAAGGAAAAGTCTCACATGGGGTCTGCCTACCGAAGGAGTTGTGCATGGTTGGTGGGAAGGGGCTGACAGAGTTGAGGAGGGTTTAATTTCTCATGTGCCCTTTTTCTTCAGAGATGTTTATGCCACTGGCATGTGGTAATAGGAAATTCTGGTACAACACACACGCACACTATAAAACATACATGCACGCTCTTGAGAAGAGGAAAAACGAAGAGGGGAAGAGGCCTACATTCACAATAAGCCAAGAATGGAGAACCTTGAGAGAGAAGCAAGCACATCTTTCAGTGCTTTTCTTTGACTAGATCATAACCTTTGTATTTAAGTTGCAATCCATGCCAGAACTTTGGGATGCCAAAAGGTAAAAACAAAAAACAAACAAAAATAGAGAATACGGGAAATGTTTAGTAGCATACTTTTTGAGTTTATTGACCTATACAAAATCATAGGTCTTTAAAAAGTCAGGAGTAGTAAAAGAATAGGCAAAAAAAGATATCCTTGTTTCTAAAAGGCTATACAAATATGCACAAAAGAAATAAATTATTATTTTTGTTTCTTTTTTCCACGTTTATTCCAAACTTTAACTCTAATAATACAAATGACTAAGGACCAGCTTAACAAATTCAGAATCTCTCTGTATATATATATATATTTATAGAATTCTTTTTACATGATTTGGAGTATCAGTAAAAAAAAAAAGGTTCAAAAACCTTCCCACCCCCCGAAACTTTTCTATTCACAATAACAAGGAGTGATTCATTCTGCATTTTGTTTTGTTTTTTTTAAAAAAAGGAAGATCCCCAAACAGCACCATTGGATAGAATCCTGAAGCACAGTATAGCTGAGAAACAAAAATATTTTTTATAAGTTTGCAAAATTACACTAGGTAAACTTTAGCTAATTTGTTCCTACAGGTAGATGATATGAGGTAGGCTTATTCCTCCTAGATAAAACCTGCAGTTGAGTTCTTCCTTTGTTTGCACAGAAAAAAATATTCACTTATTTTGTTTACATGCTAATTCATCACTTGGATGCCCCGATCTATATAGGAGGCAATTCACATGAGTGGAAACAGGCTTCCATTCACAGATCCCCCAGATGGCTATGCTAGTCTTCTTCACATATTACTTGTAGGAAGGCGGCAACATGGAAAGAAACGTACTTGAGGTCACAAAAGACTCCTCATATGGTGAGGGATAACAAGTGGAGAGACTTTTTTCTATCCGTGTAAGCTTGTCATTCAGGATTCTTAAATCATGCAGGGAGCTTGCAGGGATAAAAAGGCTCCCCACTTCAGAAGTTATCCTTCAGCACAAAAGGGGTCAGAATGAATCATGCAGCCTCAAGTGAACACACAGCCCTGCGCTCCATTTAGATCTGTGTTGCCTCTTCGTTATTGTGTGAAGACGGCTACTGTCAGCTCAAGCCAGTTCATTCTCCAGCCTGGTGCTCCTTCCCCCTTTCTCTCTCTCTCTCCTTGGACAACAGATAATGAACACTGATCACATCTTGAAGGTGAGAGGTTGCACCAGGAGAGAAGCAGGGGCTATTCAAGTCTTCTGCTCTGCTCCTGACTTCATTGACTGGGACCAGCGAATGCATAGTGCACCTGCTTTTTACAGATAGCAGATTTTACAATTTAAATGCCCTTTGATTTTTAAGGCACCAACTTGGTATTACTGTTAAGTGCAATTCTGTCCACTTTAAATAATAATAATAATAATACTGGTCAATATAGTGAAGCCGTTCAATGCATTGGACATATTGTCACATCAGTAATGCAAATATTCTTGCAAACTTTCTGTTTCTTAAGATGTATCAAAACCAAGTGTTTCCCTGTGCATTCCACATTTAAACCTGCATGCATTCTTGCATAAATGAAAATTTATCATGGAGAGGTGTAAAATTACTCCCCCCTAGGAAGCAATTTGAAGATGCCTGCTTGCACCTTCCAGAAAACAGCCACCCTGCTGCCACAGATTTATGTGGTACATTGCAATGTGCAACTACTGCTTCTTTTCTTTTCACGGTGCTTCGATGAGAGAGAGAGACACATTCAGGACAGCACATCTTAAAAAACATCTTTAACCTCATTCAAAATACTGTTTAAAACCCCAAACATCCTTCAAGTAGTGCTGCAAAGTCAACCTTCTGCCCTGTAGCCCACAAACTCGTCTTCTTGATCAGCAAATGCTACGACAGAAGCGACTCCACCGTTGTAATTTTTTTTCTCTCTGAATTGTGCTCCTAAAATGGTCCCAACAAGAATCCCTTTTTCACATTTTTTTGAAGTTTGCACCATCATCTTCTTTCCGCCTTTTTTTAAAAAAGTGCTTTCCAAAATACTTCAACCAAAGGCTGCATTTTGTGGTGGTAGATTTAAAACCAGACCTCTTCCTCATGTTGGTCTATTTGGATTCATGTTGTTGTGCTAACGTGGATAAGAACCTGTAGCTTTGTCTCGCTGAATACTTCATCCTCCCATAACAGTCCACACTTCTGAGTTGCACCAGGAAGCTAAGTTTTGTTTGTTTTGTAGAACAGCATAAAGGTGCAAGGCACATGGGGTAACTGAAGCCAAGGCTAGGCTCACACTAAAGTCCCAGGCTTCGAATCCTCATGCCAGAACAGTCTCTGGTCACCGTCTTGCAAGTCGCCTTCCAACTGGTCCCTGTCGCTGCTGCCCAACTGGCTTGTTTCGGCATACATCCTGTAAAAACATAATGGCTATTAGTGATATGCAAGATGAACTGCAAATTCAGGTGCTGCTCAATAGCACACTCATTTATATTCAATATAACCTTATCCTCAAAGCAGTGAGATTTGAAAGTGGAATCAAGATGACTTGCACCAGTCTGATGCTGGAGCAGTAAAGACCCAGGAAGTAGATAATGGCCACAGTGAATATTGGTTTTGGTGACAGATCAACCCTGTATTTCAGCTTGTGTATTTAATTACAGATTATGAGCCCCTGGCAACTGACCGGTTATAATGTTTGGAACATAAATACCCATCAAGAAAAGACATATCAGAGTATTTGCTTGGCATTTCTATCTCATCCTATTCTGCAGAGTCCAGGTTAGGTCACAGCACATGTATAAAAACAGCCCACCAAGATGCTGGTTTTGACACCCTATGACAGTGAAAAAACCTGCAAACTGGGCTCCTCCACAGCCACTGAAAGATGAAGGGTCTCTTAAGAGTAAAAGGACCTGCTTCTTCCAGAACTGCCAATGGGAGCACTGGTCAGTGTTCTGGATTGGAGCCAATGAAATAAGCTGTTGTTTATGATGTTGGCTTGTTTAAACAAATTGTAGTTGAGGTTAATCACAGGTTAGGTTTGGGACACTGCAGTTAACAGACAGTAGCAGAGGAAAACATCCCATCACCTCATTGCACCTGCACTGGAGAAGAGAATATCATGCACAGAACACCAAGCCATCATTTAGTATTACAGCTAAATCAGGCCTATGTGTAAAGCTGCCAAAATAACGGCCACTCTCCTCAGTGTTTGGCATTAGGTGAGAAAACTCAGGCAATTAGTAATAAAATTAAATATGATTATGATGTAACTTTTAGCCACCCTGTTAAAAAACTGAACGCTGCAAGGACTTCAATGAACCATTGGCTGGGATGCTTTACTGTGCTTAAGAATGCAGTGTGGAGAATGAAGCTGATGTCAGTATCTCGCTAGACAGCTTCACCCAAGCCAGTTCAGCAGTAAGAACACGGCAGCCGACTATAAACCATGCACAAAACGGTCACTGCTACACTCTGCTGGCTGCACTCAGCAAAAGTGCATTTAAACACAATCTCATATTTCAGGCACAAGCAACATC